>NC_040082.1:27179548-27482578 GCF_003369695.1 Bos indicus x Bos taurus
AGAATTCCATGGACTGTATAGTCCATAGGGTCGCAAAGAGTAGGACACGACTGAGTGGCTTTCACTTTCACTTTTCACTTCAAATAATAATAGATTTCTAACAATTATTATTTCCATTTCTCTGAAAAAGATTTACAATGTATAATAACAACATAGCTCTAAAATATGGACTTTTCAGTGTAAATAAAATACATCCAGGTTCAATTATGTTTATTTGTTCTTTCTGTCTTCTCTATGGAGACAGAGAGCAAGTCAGGACATAGTATTCATGCCTCAGTTTTGTAATTACCTTATATATATAAATTTCAACTCTTAAGAAAGGTAAGTAAAGGTAAATCTTAGAATATATAACCATCATTTTTAACCTACAATAAAAAACTCTGAATAGCAACAAACTTAGTGATGATAGAAATAGTAAAAAGGAAATAACAGTAAAAAAAACTTTGTAATTTTGAAATTCAAGAAGGTAGGAAAATTGATTCAACAACATTTGTATTAATTTGTAATTTTACTCATATCAGCGTACTTGCTTTAAAAATATACTAATTTAACTCTAAGTGATTGTGTTTTGCTATATAGTTCTAATAAAAATATAACTTAACTTCAATATAATTCCCCTGAATGACATTTCCTACCCATAGTTTACTTTAAGAATGCCATCACAAGGCCTACAAGGGTATGCCATAGTCTCTCATGAAATAATGCAAATCTTCAATGGGAGAATGATTACCAGAAACCTCGGAACCAAGAGGTTTAGATGTCAACATCCTAAAATAACCAGGCAAGAATACTAGTGTGGATCGCCATGCCCTCCTCCAGGGGATCTTCCTGACTCAGGGATTGAACCCGTGTGTCTCTTATGTCTCCTGCACTGGCAGTCGGGTTCTTTACCGCTAGCGCTACCTGGGAAGACTATTAAATGGTTGCGAATGTTAAATTTATGTACATATCCAGAAGGCTGTTTACAACCAGATTCTTTTGCAGTGACAAATGCAGGTTTAACTTAAATATTTAGCTCTTTAATTTACTTCTGCCTAACAAAACAAGTTAGAAAGTATTGACCCTATAGCAAAAATTGTCTTTAATAAAACACAATCCAGGCATATTTTTTTCATTCACATAAGAAATTGTGTCTCAGATAGCCATAACCTAAAAATAGTTTATAAAATCCTGCTATCTAAAACTAAGAAATTAGAAGTATTTATGCATATAGTTCCTTTTCACAAATTCCTAGAAGGTAAACTGAGAATTCTATAATAATATGTTATTTTCAATTAATAGTCTACACTATATATAGTTCAATGATAACCCCCATCTGCATATCTACACTTCTTTTATTGTAATATGGAAAGTCTACACTAGGGCCCAGACACCAGTAAGTATCAGAATGAGATAGCAATGATATCAGTTAGATAACTCATACTTGATTCTGGCAAATTAAAAGTTGTCTTTAAATTTGAGAGGAAAGCAATGTATAGATTTCTTCCAAAACTATAAACGAAGACTTATTTTGAAGTTAAAATAATTCAAGGAGTGTGGTATTGGCAAGGAAAGGCAAATAGACTAGAAATAGATACACATATATATGCTTGATATTTGACAGAGCAACATGGCAGAGCAGTAGCGAAAAGGTAGTTTTTTTTCATTTGGACAATTGGGTATTCATATGGAAAAAATTTTGGTTCCCTACCTCAGAGAGTCCATGGGAGATCAATTCTAGATGGTACACATACATAAATGTAAAAGATAAAACTATAAAGCATTTAGCAAACAACATAGGATATCTTTCCAATGTTAGGGTAGGTAAGAATTTCTTAAGACACAAAAAGGCTTAAAGCATAAAAGAAAACTCAACAAAATAAACAACTCTATTTATCAAAAAATGCCGTAGGGTAAAGAAAAGCTACAAACTAGGAGTAGATATTTGCAACATACAATTATCAGGGGATTAGAAACTAGGACATTAAAAACAAAAACAAAATACAAAAAAAACACAAACTCCTGCAGATCAATATATATAAGAGAAGCAATCAATCTTTCAAAATAAGCAATAGAAATGAGCAGATAGCTTACAAAAGAAGAGCTATGCATATATGAAAAGATTTCCAAGAAGAATCATCCAAGACAATGCAAGTTAAATCAGAAGAGATAACATTTTATACCCACCAGACTGGCAAAAATTTCAAAGTCCGATAAGATCAAATGTTGGAGAAGATGTGGAGTAACAGGACCCCTCACACATTGCTGGTGGGAGTGCAAATTGGTACAACCACTTTGGAAAATAATTTGGCATTTTCTAGTAAATTTGATGGTATATATATCCTATGACTCAGCAGTTCACTCCTGGAGAAACACTCTATGGAAACTTGCAGAGATCTACCACAAACAAGTTCAAGAATATGCATAGTGACATTGTTTATAATTGCAAAAACACTGACTATAACCCAAATGTCCACTTATAGAACTGATAAATAAAATGTTATATAGTCATACAATGTAATACTACACAGCAGCAACAATGAAGAAATACAGCTACATGCATCGATGACGTGGATTAATCTGACAAACATAATGCTGAACAAAAAGAGCAAGGCACAAAATACAAACTTAAAGTTCAAAAATGTGCAGAACCAAACAATTTGCTTACAGATACAAGCATAAGTGACCATTTTTAAGAGAAAAGTAAGGGAATTAAGTCATTATCTGTGGTTGGATTTGGAGATAAATGGATGGGATTGGAAAAAACCTGCAGAACGCTCCAAAGATGCATGAATGGCACGTACTAAGGTTTGTTTTTTTTAATATCTTTTGTAAATAATGTAATTCTTCTTTGTAATTAATTAAAACTACCTAGGTCTGTAAAGATGTATAAATTATCTGTAAAGAGAAATGAGTCTATATAGATATTTATAAAATTCATAAAATTCCCCAGGGTAAAGATTAACAAAGAATTAAGTTTACATAAATAAAAATCAGACAGTAGGGAGATAAAATATATGAATTGTTTTGTTTTGGTTTCTTCCTCGTTTAACGAGGTAGACCTAATGTTTTGTAAATCTTTCCCCATTGGGAAATGTATACCATGATGCTGCTTTTGTGAATCCTTTTTAGATCTAGGCCAGTGGTTTTCAACCGGGGGCAGTTTTCTTCCTCTTCCCGCTTCCCCAGGGATAGTTGGCAATGGCTAGAGACGTGGATGGCTGTCACAAAGCAGAGGAGGAGGATGGAGAGTGGGGGAGAATGCCTCTGGCATTCAGTGCATAGAGGGAAGTGTTGCGTGTTCAGTTGCTTAGTTGTATCAGACTCTTTGCGATCCCATGAGCTATAGTCCACCAGGCTCCTCTGTCCGCGGGATTTTCCAGGCAAGAATAACTGGAGTGGGTTGCCATTTCCTCCTCCAGGGGGTATACCTGACCCAGGGAGCGAACCCATGCCTCTTGCATCTCCTGCACTGGCAGGTGAATTCTTTACCACTGAGCCACTTTGGAGGCCACAGAGGGCAGAGATGATGCCAAACGCTCTGCAAGGCACAGAACAGCCCCCGCAACCAAGGGCTGTCGGGCCCAGAGTGTCAGTAGTGCTGCTGTAACATACCCCAGTATAGGAAGAAACAACACTGGAGATAAAAGAACGTTTGCGTCATAAACCGAAAAGTATGACTCTGGGGGCATTTGGAGATCTAAGAAGGCAAACATGACATTTGGATAAAGACAGACAGTTCACTAAGGACTTCTCACACTAGGGAACAACAGGGAAACAGCAGGGAAAACAGCAAATAACTTGATTTGCTGTTTTCACAGGCTTAAGTGCTAAAGTAACATACATAGTCAGGAAAGCTGCTCACACAGAAAGGATATTCAGAATAAATTCTGTTTCAGAGAAGAGAATAGCAGAGTGAAATAATCACAGATACTGAGTTTCGACTCAGCTTTGTGTAAATTACTGTTCTCTGTGTTTTAACAGAATTTCTCACTGGTGTTTAAGTCTTTTCTAAAATATCTATAGAGTATATATTTTTTGTTTTATCATTTTTATATTAAAAAATAAGTCAAATGGATTTTATATTTTGCATTTGTGCTTTGTACTCTTAATTGAGGTGGGTAAAATCTGGGTCTAGAAGTTAAATATGCATGTTCTAACACCATTATCAATTGTAACCAGGTTTAAAAATTGTGATGCAATTCTTGTTGTTTTTTTTTAAGGAAGAAATCTACATAGTATGGCTTAGAATTCAAACATATTGGTCAATGATAAATGCTGAAAAATCAGCTTCATTAATTTTATCTGTTAATGTCAACTAAGCAATTCTCCTCATTCTAGAATTTATATTATAAATGTTTTTGTTTTATCACTTCTTGAAAATAGTCATAATAGATATAGGGATGGTATTTTTGTTTTGTGGTTTATGAGCATAGATTGAGCTTCTAAGGGACTGATTGAAAAACTCAAATGCCTATAAAGACCAGGAGCTTAACCAAAAAGGAGGGAAAGTCCGAATGAGGAGCACAATGAGGTGGGGACCACAGCCCCCACCAAGGCAGGCAGTGTTGTTTAGCTGCAGTACTGTAAGCCACTGATAAATTTGAACCAAATTAGGGCCAAATGGCACCAAGTGGTCTTTTTTATTTTTAAGTAAAAAATAATTCACATTATCTTATGGTATATCCCAGTTTTTTATTTTTGATAACTAATTTTTTTTAATGCTTTCCTCATCAAAATTAACAGATTTGTGGGCCCTTGGGGCTGACAGTTGTTTTTCTTAAAAATACTGACAGGTAGTTTTTTTTTTTTACATAAATGCTACATTATTATCTTAAGCACTTGAAATCTAAAATGAAGACATTACTGAAAACAAACTTTTCAATTAAATTGAGAAAGTAAACTGTTCCAGAGCAATAAGGATGCTGTATATGACATCCAGCTTATGTCTCAAAGAATGATGTTTATTCTTCCTGAATTTACTTGATAACTGAAATGCAGATTAAGTATACCTTACTGATGGGTTAATCATTACCTGTTCCTTTCTTGCAGGTGTAGGTGAGATGGTAATTGCAGGGAACGTCATTCCACTGGCCATTCTCATGCCATATAATCACAACACAATCTTCTCCAGTAGAAAAGAAGCTGTCTGGTTGGTTCGGCCTCCAGTTCTCATATTGCTGTAAAAATGCAGGGAAAGATAACTGTTGAAGCATACTATAAAAGCGATGGCTCCATCACAGCACAATTGAATTAGAATGGGCTCAGCAATTCCTGTTGAACAATTTAGCTCAAATAATTTTGGTGGTAAAGATTTTTACACTTTGAGTGGAAAATATGTGTTATCTCCAAGTCTCTCTTCAAGAAATATGCATATTTTTTCCTTTGACAATGAGATATATCTAAGGAACTTGGTGCTATTAATAGTGCTTCCCAGTGGTGCTAGTGGTAAAGAACTCTGCTGCCAATATAGGAGACAAGAGATGTGGGTTCAATCCCTGGGTCAAGAAGATCCCCTGGAAGAGGGCATAGCAACCCACTCCAGTATTCTTGCCTGGAGGATCCCACGGACAGAGGAGCCTGGCGGGCTACTGTCCGCAGTGTTGCAAAGAGTCAGACACAACTGAAATGACTTAGTGTGCACGTGTGTGTCCTAGATTTCTAAATATGAAATCAATGCTCATTTTAAGAATTTTAACCATGGCATTATTGTTAACTGTAACAACATTAATGGCAGTGCAACAACTAGAGACAAAAATCATAAACTCGGCACTCTGATCTACATGTTTCCTTCCAGACTCTATGTGTACATATACTGTTATGTAGTTGTGATTATAGTGTGATAAAAGGTTCAGTCCTTCATTTATATTTTTATCACTATAAAGTAGCTTTCTTTGTCTTATTGAATTAAATTGTTTTATCCAAATTCTTTGATATATTGATATATATGTAAATTGCTATATTTGTTCTTTATTTATCTAATATACCTATGCCCATCATTTTACACTCAACTTCCCTGAGTAATTCTGCTTTAGATATGATTCTCATGTACACCATACAGTTGTGTTTGCTTTATGATCCGATCTGCAAGTTTCTTTAATAGGAACATTTATCACATTTGTGTATATTGACATACAAGATAATGCTTTTAAAATACATCTTACTAAAAATGTTTTTTAAATGAATGTTCAGATAATTAAAAAGAATTTTATTGATCTGATGTTTTTCTACTGGTTGCCTTTATATCTTTAGATAATTCCTATTGATTCTCTGGTTTGAGCAATGACATGTAACCAGAAATATCTTTTAAAGCCTTCCACTAGTTTCACTTTTCACTTTCATGCATTGGAGAAGGAAATGGCAACCCACTCCGGTATTCTTGCCTGGAGAATCCCAGGGACGGGGAGCCTGTTGGGCTGCCGTCTATGGGGTCGCACAGAGTCGGACTCGACTGAAGCGACTTAGCAGCAGCAGCAGCGATACTTGGAACATGGAACAACAGACCGGTTCCAAATTGGGAAAGGAGTACTTCAAGGCTATATATTGTCACCCTGCTTATTTAACTTATATGCAGAGTGCATCATGAGAAATGCCAGACTGGATGAAGCACAAGGTGGAATCAAGATTGATGGGAAAAAAATCAATAACCTTAGATATGCAGATGACACCACTCTTTTGGCAGAAAGTGAAGAAGAACTAAAGAGCCTCTTGATGAAAGTGAAAGAGGAGAGTGAAAAAGTTTGGGGCTAGTGCACTGGGACGACCCAGAGGGATGGTATGAGGAGGGAGGAGGGAGGAGGGTTCAGGATGGGGAGCACATGTATGTGCTGTGATGGATTCATTTTGATATTTGGCAAAACTAATACAATTATGTAAAGTTTAAAAATAAAATAAAATAAAAAAAAAAAAGTTGGCTTAAAGCTGAACATTCAAAAAACTAAGATCATGGCACCCGGTCCCATCACTTCATGGCAAATAGATGGGAAAACAATGGAAACAGTGACAGACTTTACTTTTGGGGGCTCCAAAATCACTGCAAATGGTGACTGCAGCCATGAAATTAAAAGATGCTTGCTCCTTGGAAGAGAAGCTATGACCAACCTAGACAGCATAGAGATTACTTTGCCAACAAAGGTCAGTCTAGTCAAAGCTATGGTTTTTCCAGTAGTCACGAATGGATGTAAGAATTGGACTAAAAGAAAACTGAGCGCCAAAGAATTGATACTTTCGAACTGTGGTGTTGGAGGAGATTCCTGAGAGTCCCTTGGAACACGAGGAGATCAAACCAGTCAATCCTAAAGGAAATCAGTCCTGAATATTCATTAGAAGGACTGGTGCTGAAGCTGAAACTCCAGTACTTTGGCCACCCAATGTGAAGACCTGACTCATTGGAAAAGACCTTGATGCTGGGAAAGATTGAAGACAGGAGGAGAAGGGGATGACAGAGGATGAGATTATTGAATGGCAACCTGTCCAGTTGGTGATGGACAGGGAAGCCTAGCATGCTGCAGACCATGGGGTCGCAAAGGGTCAAACACGACTGAGCAACTAAACTGAACAGTGATATTTGCCTTTTATTTTAGCACCAATAATAGATGAAACCCTATTCTAGGTACTTCGTATGCATTATCTCTTACAATGATCCAGCAAGACTGGGAATAACTTGGACCTTAGAAATGTTAAACACCCAGAACTTTTTGGTTTACATTCAATTTTTTGTCACCTTAAAATGTAGCCTCCATATCAAGCAACAATTACATGAAAAACATAGTCCTTATGCCTATTCAAAAGTAACAAACTTTAGTGAGATGAAAATAATATTGCACTATAAATAAGAAAGCAGTTTCCCAGCTGCCAGACTCTTAACTAGAATGTGATACGGGACAAGTTTGTTCAGGTCTGTCTGACTCGACTTGGGTACTGCTTTCCCAATATGCTTTGCTTACTGTCAGCTTTTACATCACATCTAATGTTGACCAGACTGGTGGAGACACATTTCCTTCATCTGAAAGGAATATAGATTCAGATTTATGGGACAATGGCAAATATGACATCTCTCTGGGCATACAGATTTATTAATCTTTTCTTGAATTAAATTTAAAATTAATTTCTAGTGGTAAAATCTGCCTACCAATGCAGGAGATGTAAAAGACACAGGTTTGATCCCTGGGTTGGGACGATCCCCTGGAGAAAGGCATGGCAACTCACTCCAGTATTCTTGCCTGGAGAATCCCATGGACAGAGGAGCCTGGCAGACTCCAGTCCACTGGGTTGCAAAAAGTCAGACATGACTGAAGTGACTTAGCATGCATGCACCTTGAATTAAATTTAATAAGTTTGTGTGTAGAAAACAAACTTATGGTTACCAAGGGGAGAAGAAAGGAGGGAGAGAGAAATTGAGAGGTTGGGATTGATATATATATATATATAAAATAGATAACTATACATGAAATAGATACTATACATAAAATAGATAACTAATAAGAACCTACTGTACAGCACAGGGAACTCTACTCAATACTCTGTAATGACCTCTGTGGGTAAACAATCTTAAAAAGAGCGTGTGTGTGTGTGTGTATATATATATATATATATATATATATATATATATATATATATATAAAGAGCATGTGTGTGTGTGTATATATATATATATATATATATCTGATTCACTTTGCTGTATAGCAGAAACTAACAACATTGTAAATCAACTATACTCCAATACAAATTTTAAAAAAGGGGGAAAAATAAGTCTGTGGTTGCAACAATGAATTAGATTCTATTTGAAAAAAGAGAAGAAAGAACTGAATATGACTGAAGGCAATTGTTCCCAATTCAGAGCATGCCAAGAGCTGTTATTTCCAAAAGTTATTTTTATGTTTTAAAAAAATGTACAGTAAATTTACTAGAAAATGGTTCGAATTTTCCTTTATCCTCAGGAAAAAAAAATGTGGTTTTTAAAACTTTATAGTGAAACAACCTAGATCTTTGAAAAATAACTTGTGAGATGAAGACCTTAAGTTTGAAAGGTAGATGATTAAGAAATCTTCTACTTTTCTTTCAATCTCTTTGCTTAACTTTGCTTTGAAATACACATCAATCATGTGAAAATTAAAATAGGAGACAAGAGACCTCTGCTATGTAAAAAAGTGTCTCTGAAAAGTGATACAACTGCAAAGAATTAAGGGGAGGTTAGTAAAGATTTTTTTCCCCCAAAACACAGAATTAAGGATGTTTTTATTTCTCCTGTGGAAATCCAGAAATTACATGGATTTAAATCCATTCTCTTAGCCTGGAGGGTACCACCGAGTTACCCACTAGGTGACCCTTGGAAAGACGCTTAGAGGAACATACACACCAAGCCACTCTGCCTGGCAGGTTTTCCTGCAACAAGGAACTGACGTTTGATCTGACCTGGGTTTCTAATTATTTCTTTATTTTTCTTTCCTTATTATCTCTTACCCTCTGTGTTTTTTTTTTTGTTTTTTTTGTTTTTTGCTATCTTCCTTTATTAGATGATGGAAAAGGAAATGGAGCAACATTGCAGATAGAAATGTCACATTTGTCCTGCTGCTGTATAACTAAACTGTCTTTAATAGATGAATTAAAGCAGGATAAAATAAAAAATTAATAAGTAAAAGAATAAGAATCCCCTAAAACTAATAAAGATCTACATTTAATACTTTTATGGTGAAAGATTCCAGAGTTCCTCATATACTTAACTTGGAGCTCAATATTTTCTAGTTTACTTTCTAACTAACCGTTTCCAGGAAACCAGTGAATGTCCTCAAAGGTGGAAAATTTTCCAGTATCCCAACACATGTGTACACTGTGCAATGCTCCCCTCTCCTTGTCCCTCCCGTACTGTTCGTCTCCCTTCTTTGCTCTATTTTTCCTCATAACACTGATTACCTTCTAATATCCTATGCATCTTATTTACTTATTGCATTTTTTTCTCCTTAGCAGAGTGTAAGCTCATTAAGGACAGGAGTTTGGGTTTCTTTTGTTTACTCCTGTATCCTCAGTGCCTGTATCCTCAGGAGCTATGGCTGGCCCCTGATTGAAGATGTTGCTTCCCCCTGGTAACCGTAAGCAAAACAATCACAAAGTCAGCAGAGTTAAATAACCGTTCTGGGAAACGGTTGGCAATGCACACCAAGAGTCTTAAACAGTTCTCAACACTGGACCTCGTAATTCTACTTCTAAAGGGTTATCCTAAAAAATAACCAGAGGTGTGAACATTTTATCTAAAATATTACTTACACTAGTAGTAAGTGGGAAAAATATATAGAGCAAACATATATTTAGTAAATCTTGGGTACAGCCAGACAAATGGGATATTATATAAGCATTAAATATCTTGTTATTGAGGACTATACAGGAAGATGGAAGATACTAAAAGAAGTGCTAAGTTAAAAATCAAAGTACTAAAAATATACAATGATCCAAATTTTACACATACTCTCAGATGTAGCTGTTTGTATGCGTGCATATAAAGGATCAAAGAAAATATGTGATCAAATGTCATATATAAAGTTTATACCCAGTGCTATGAGATTAAGGTAATATTTTATTCTACATATTCTTACAGGTTTGAAAACTTGCCTTGAGTAAGTATGAATTACTTCTGTAATTAGTAAAAATGAACAGTATAAAATGATCTATGCAGTGATCAGAAAGAACTTACCAATTTCTCAGCTAGCCCTTTTTTAATCTAACCTCAAGAAATATCATTTTAAGTCATCCAAGTCCCTTAACTGCCGTGTATTTTGCAGCTGACATTTCCTCCTGATCTGAACAATAACCATCTCATTTTCACACTGAAATGAGATTCTGATTCCATGCCACCAAAGTAATTCTCAGGCCTTAAGCTGCCCAGACTCAGACCTCTGGTAAAAGATTTAATTGTTTTGGGTGGGAATTGCATTTGGCTCACAACAGTGATTTAAAACCCGTGTTCTGTGTTGTTGCTTGGCAGAACTGTGGCTTAATGGTGCAGGACCAAATTTTAAGTCTGTGGTTTTTACAAGAATGTCTGATAGCCACAGGCATGTCACACTATTACCTCATATCTGATTGCTCCATTGTGCACATTTATTTTGGCTTGGATGCTTTGATTTTGCTCCATGTTACTGCCAAACTGACTTAGCAAAGGAAACTGAAGTTTTCTGAACAACTTTCTTTGTATCCTTCTGAATTCTTTATAGCCTTATTTAATATCATTTATAGGACGAAAGAGTAGAAAAAATAAATCATTGATTTTAGGTTTAATAACATATTTTTTTTTCCACTAAAGCTAAATGTGAGGAAATCGGTTCTGAGTTATAAGAATGTAACTGAGCCTTGTTCATATAGACCGTGACTCATACATACAGAAGTGTAGACTCTTGGATCAAGCAGAGAAAAATTCTCTACTTTCACCTGGATTATCTTCTCCTCACTGGGATTATAAGCCAACATTCTGGGTGATCCAGCCCAGATTGACCCTCTTCTAGGATTGGATGGACAAACTAAGAATTATCCCAAAAGACCAGCATGGTTTGGGGAGAATTCATCTTAACATTGCAAACAGAAATAAATGCTGACCAGAGACTGCTTCTGTCTCAGAGACTCATGTTCACCATTCTAAACCTTGAACTCTTTTTCTTTCCCATAGAGACCAGAATTAGATCAATACCGTGTCTGAAAAGAAGCCCCTACATTACTTTGCATTTTTATTCTCTTCTGAGGGCAGAGGAAATTATGACATAAAAGTCACACAGCTGATGGCAAGCCAGATCAGATGTAAACTTTTCTACATGTTCTGTAATAGACTTGCATTTTATCAGATCAGATCAGATCAGATCAGTCGCTCAGTCGTGTCCGACTCTTTGCGACCCCATGAATCGCAGCACGCCAGGCCTCCCTGTCCATCACCAACTCCCGGAGTTCACTCAGACTCACGTCCATCGAGTCAGTGATGCCATCCAGCCATCTCATCCTCTGTTGTCCCCTTCTCCTCCTGCCCCCAATCCCTCCCAGCATCAGAGTCTTTTCCAATGAGTCAATTCTTTGCATGAGGTGGCCAAAGTACTGGAGTTTCAGCTTTAGCATCATTCCTTCCAAAGAAATCCCAGGGCTGATCTCCTTCAGAATGGATCTCCTTGCAGTTCAAGGGACTCTCAAGAGTCTTCTCCAACACCACAGTTCAAAAGCATCAATTCTTTGGTGCTCAGCCTTCTTCACAGTCCAACTCTCACATCCATACATGACCACAGGAAAAACCATAGCCTTGACTAGACGAACCTTTGTTGGCAAAGTAATGTCTCTGCTTTTGAATATGCTATCTAGGTTGGTCAAAACTTTCCTTCCAAGGAGTAAGCGTCTTTTAATTTCATGGCTGCAGTCACCATCGGCAGTGATTTTGGAGCCCAGAAAAATAAAGTCTGACACTGTTTCCACTGTTTCCCCATCTATTTCCCATGAAGTGATGGGACCGGATGCCATGATCTTCGTTTTCTGAATGTTGAGCTTTAAGCCAACTTTTTCACTCTCCACTTTCACTTTCATCAAGAGGCTTTTTAGTTCCTCTTCACTTTCTGCCATAAGGGTGGTGTCATCTGCATATCTGAGGTTATTGATATTTCTCCCGGCAATCTTGATTCCAGCTTGTGTTTCTTCCAGTCCAGCGTTTCTCTTGATGTACTCTGCATATAAGTTAAATAAGTAGGGTGACCATATACAGCCTTGACGTACTCCTTTTCCTATTTGGAACCAGTCTGTTGTTCCATGTCCAGTTCTAACTGTTGCTTCCTGACCTGCATACAGGTTTCTCAAGAGGCAGGTCAGGTGGTCTGGTATTCCCATCTCTTGAAGAATTTTCCACAGTTGATTGTGATCCACACAGTCAAAGGCTTTGGCATAGTCAATAAAGCAGAAATAGATGTTTTTCTGGAACTCTTTTGCTTTTTCCATGATAAAGCGGATGTTGGCAACTTGATCTCTGGTTCCTCTGTCTTTTCTAAAACCAGCTTGAACATATGGAAGTTCACAGTTCACATATTGCTGAAGCCTGGCTTGGAGAATTTTGAGCATTACTTTCCTAGTGTGTGAGATGAGTGCAATTGTGCAGTAGTTTGAGCATTCTTTGGCATTGCCTTTCTTTGGGATTGGAATGAAAACTGACCTTTTCCAGTTCTGTGGCCACTGCTGAGTTTTCCAAATTTGCTAGCATATTGAGTGCAGCACTTTCACAGCATCATCTTTCAGGATTTGGAATAGCTCAACTGTAATTCCATCACCTCCACTAGCTTTGTTCGTAGTGATGCTTTCTAAGGCCCACTTGACTTCACATTCCAGGATGTCTGGCTCTAGGTCAGTGATCACACCACCATGATTATCTGGGTCATGAAGATCTTTTTTGTACAGTTCTTCTGTGTATTCTTGCCATCTCTTCTTAATATCTTCTGCTTCTGTTAGGTCCATACCATTATTTAAACCTTGTATGAGCTGCTTAATGCTCTATACTGTATGAAAAAGTTACTTTAGAGTCCCAATTAAATGATCACCTCTACATATCTGTACAAAAAGAAAATGTGCCCCCAAAGACAACCATTTCAATTAAATTTAATTTATTAACTTTTCAGTTACTGTTTTTCTTTTCCCCCCAATCAGATTCAAGCAAGGTAGCTGCCAAAAACATACACTGATTCTAAAAATCCTGGCCAAAATCCAACAGTCACATACCATTCTATCAATTGAATGTCTCCACAACCAGAGAATTCATTCTGAATCAATCCTAATATTGATTGAAGTTATTCACCAGAATCTATCAAATTTTACAAATGCTTAGATTATTTTTTTCCAAATAACCTGTATCTTACTGTCAAAATTTTATTCCTGTCTTAAATGAACATAAAAGCAGAGAATTACCCTGCAGGTCTCCTGGAGCACATGAAACTCCCCTGCCTGCAAACATTCTCCACCCTTGGAGAGTGAATTCAGTTCCACGGATCTACGAAGAACTTGACTTAGTTCTCCCAAGCAGAGTGGCTGAAGAGTTATTCTCTCCTCCCCAGCTCTTTGAAAGTTTCCATCTTGATTCAGTCAACATATTGGAAGGGAAAATGTATGTACTGTGTTTTGGGATGGGGGTAGAGTCTCTGCTTTTGAAAGTTACCAGAAACCTACTAAACTCAGTCAGGGTTTACATCCTTTCAAGGTGACTCTGACTGTTTAGTGTCTTGGAGTCCGAACTGTCATTCAAAGATACCAGCGGACTTTTATCTTTAAAATACACACCACCATGATCAATGGCCCTGAAATCTCAGCAGATAACTAGCATCACGAGCATGAACAAAATAAACTGAGGATAAAACTGTAATGTAAGTAATTGACTTTTTTCTTAAGTAAAGATAGATCACTGTCTTTTTTCTAAGGTTAAAAAGCATAATTCATAGACTCACAGACACAGAAGGGAAACTTATGGCTACTCAAGGGGAAAGGTAGAGAGGAATAAATTAGGACTTTAGGATTAAAAGATATACACTACTATAACTAAAATAGATAAACAGCAAGAAAGACCTACTGTATAGCACAGGGAACTACATTCAATATCTTATAAGAACCTATAATGGAAAAGAATACATGCACACATACATGTAACTGAATTACTTTGCTACACACCTGAAACTAACACAACATTGTATATCCACTATACTTCAATTTTTCAAAAAGCATTATTTCATTAATAGACAAGGTTTAGAAATAAATCAGGTATTTTGCTTTGCTTTACAGCAGGAGTTAGCTTGGTTCAGCTTTGAGCACTGCTTTCTGTTCAAGAAAAGAAACATACCATCCAGTATTAGTTACTTCTGTGATAGTCACGTCCCAGCTGGTCCTTTATGTGACACAGATATAAACAGATCAATTTATGAGGAAATAGGCAAGCAGCTGGATGGTGAAAAGAAAAGGCTGGATCAAGGAAGGTTCTTGAAATGTGGAATGACTTACTCTCCTCCTCACATGCTGCTACTGCTAAGTCACTTCAGTCGTGTCCGACTCTGTGTGACCCCATAGACGGCCGCCCACCAGGCTCCGCCGTCCCTGGGATTCTCCAGGCAGGAACACTGGAGTGGGTTGCCGTTTCCTTCTCCAATGCATGAAAGTGAAAAGTGAAAGTGAAGTCGCTCAGTTGTGTCCGACTCTTAGAGACCCCATGGACTGCAGCCTACCAGGCTCCTCCATCCATGGGATTTTCCAGGCAAGAGTACTGGAGTGGGGTGCCACTGCCTTCTCCGCATCCTCACATGCAACATTCCAATATAATCTTTGTTTTTAGCCTACCAGGCTCTTCTGTCCATGGAATTCTCCAGGCAAGAATACTGGTGTCGGTTGCCATTTCCTTCTCTAGTGGATCTTCCCAGCCCAAGGATTGAACCCAGATCTCCTGTACTGCAGGCAGATTCTTTACTGTCTAAGCCACTAGAGAAGACTTTGTCTAGGAAATCTTTTGTCTTTAAAGGATAAAGCCAATTCAAAAATCAAACCCCTGAAGATAACAAGGTCATGCTTCAACCTCTAGTAGAGAAAGAATTCCTGGAACATGAAAGAGCTTTGTTTTTAAATTCCTTTATCCGCATCTTAAAGCTAAGACATTTTCAAAGCAATGGACCTTATCAAAACTTGGTTGATAACTAGCCCTTCTCCATAATATTTGACCCATTTCAAATTCTTTTCATTGAGATTTTATGATTTATTTGGTCAAATAACTCCAAAGAATAATCGATGGAAACAAATTGGTTCTGCTAAAGAATCACTCTGTTTAAAATCTTTTGGTTTCTTTTCTTCTCTAATGAAATAAAAAAAAAATATTTTCACACACTAAATGAAATTAAAGTTCATCTTTCTGTGACACAAATTTGACACTTACTACCATCACACACACACACACACACATTCACCCCTACAAGTACAGTATTTCTTGGCCTCAGGGAAGGCAGCATCTAGGCTAGACCTTTGGGAGTGCCCCTGTTCACGCAGACCTGTGCTGTGGATAGGTTCCCACCATGAAGATGATAGAGAAATTCCAAAATGGTTAAATGACTACCAGAATCAACAGCAGCAGACTCCTTGAGATGGGAAAACAGAGCTGTCCTTTGGACAAACTTGTTAGCTAACTAAACAATCTTTACACACTAGTCCCTGGGTAGAGTTTGAATTTGTGCTTGAGCAAAAAGTACAAACTGTTTCATGTCATGGATCTTGAGGCTCTCTCATATCATCAGTTCAGTTCAGTCACTCAGTCGTGTCCTACTCTTCATGACCCCATGGACTGCAACACTCCAGGCCTCCCTGTTCATCACTGACTCCCAGAGTTTACTCAAACTCATGCCCATTGAGTCAGTGATGCCACCCAACCATCTCATCCTCTGTCGTCCCCTTCTCCTCCTGCCTTCAATCTTTCCCAGCATCACGGTATTTTCAAATGAGCCAGTTCTTCACAGCAGATGGCCAAAGTATTGGAGTTTCAGCTTCAGCTTCAGTCCTTCTAATGAACAGTCAGGACTGATTTCCTTTAGGATGGACTGGTTGGATCTCCTTGCTGTCCAAGGGACTCTCAAGAGTCTTCTCCGACACCACAGTTCAAAAGCATCAATTCTTTGGCGCTCAGTTTTCTTTATAATCTAACTTTCACATCCATACATGACTACTGGAAAACCATAGCTTTGACTAGACATGCCTTTGTTGGCAAAGTAATGTCTCTGCTTTTTAATATGCTGCCTAGGTTGTTCATTACTTTTCTTTCAAGGAGTAAGCCTCTTTCAATTTCATGGCTGTAGTCACCATCTGCAGTGGTTTTGGAGCCCAAGATCTCCCACGTATATCTGAACTGCAAATCTTGAATCTGTATCTGCCAAGGGCCTCCTCTGTCACTGACCTTGGACCTACACACATATTTTTCTACAGTTTTTCCGCTTCACTTGAGTTAGATTGAATCTTTTGTTCTTTAAAATTCACTGGAATTTAGATTATCTTAATGGCTTTGTGTTTTAGAACTACTTTGGGTTTTGCCAAGTATGTTTAAACAATTAATCACATACATTCCATTGATAAAAACCACTCTTGACATTTGTCCAGTAAAGTCATTCTATGATATAATATATTATTGTAATTGTTGGAAGAATTTATTAAGGCTTCAAGTTATAATTTGGAGTTTTTTTTTTTTTCCATGAACAATCCAGTCTCTACTTTCTACCTAGTCTCCCTTTCCCCAAACACTGCTGATTTAATTCACTGTAAAAAAATTTTCATAATAAAACCAAAAATATCCTCTAGGTTCACACGCCAAGCGAACCAGCCAAGGAAAACTTTCCTCTGTTATTACTGTGCATAAAGTGAAGATACGGGAAAGATTGGTCCTAATATTTGCCTCAGTTGCTAGGATTTTACTAAGCATGTGACTTCATGTGTTAGCTTCAACTGTATTTGAAAAATCATCTCATATCACATGTAACTTTCAAGTTCACAATATAATGCAATTCATACTAGAATTTTAAAACCTAAAGCTATAGGGACTTAACTCACAGAGAATATTACTCCTGCAGGAATTTAAGTGCAGTTCTGGGAATGCGAAGTTTTGACATGCAAAATACTATCTGGCCACTAGGTGGTGATATCCATCCATCACTATATTTTGAATTACCAACTAATTCACAGTTAAAGTAGAATCCCCCCAAAACTACGATTATTTACTCTATATGGGAAAAAAAAAAAGATTAAAATTATCTGTGTTATGTCCTTTCAGTTTTGTGAGGAAAAGTAAGAAGAGAACACTTTTCTAAAAAATAGATCTCAACTAAACAGTAAGTACCAATCCCATTACATTCTATTTGGCTACAGGCCAGTGTAGCTATAATCTAAACTTTCTACTTGACAAAAACATTCAACTACAATAGTTTATTTTTACTATTTGGGCTTTTTAAATTATCAGATAACTTACATCAATGGTGAAACTGCATCAGAAACAAGCCAAATCTATAATAGCCACCTAAAATCCTTAGAACAGGGCAGATAAAAAATAAGCACCTATACAGGAGAGTGAAAAGGTTGGCTTAAAACTCAACATTCAAAAAACTAAGATCATGGCATCTGGTTCCATCACTCCATGGCAAATAGATGAAGAAAAAGTAAAAATGGTGACAGATTTTATTTTCTTGGGCTCCAAAATCACTGCAGACCATGACTGCAGCCACAAAATTAAAAGACAATTGCTCCTTGGCAGAAAGGCTATGACAAACCTACACAGCATATTAAAAAGCAGAGACATCACTTTGCCAACAAAGGTCTGGATGGTCAAAGCTATGGTTTTTCCAGCAGTCACGTATGGATGTGAGAGTTGGACCATAAAGAAAGCTGAGCACTGCAGAACTGATGCTTTTAATGTAGTGCTGGAGAAGATTCTTGAGAGTCCCTTGGACTGCAAGATCAAACCAGTCAATCCTAAAGGAAATCAGTCTGAATATTCATTGGAGGGACTGATGCTGAAGCTGAAGCTCTAATACTGTAGACACCTGATGTGAAAAGCTGACTCATTCGAAAAGACCATGTGCTGGGAAAGAATGAGGGCAAGAGGAGAAAAGGGAGACAGAGGATGAGATGGTTGGATGGCATCACCAGCTCAATGGACATGGGTTTGAGTAACCTCCAAGAGATAGTGAAGGACAGGGAAGCCTGGTCTGCTGTAGTCCATGGAGCAGGGATATGACTTAGCTATTGAACAACAATATGCACACAAGTTAATGTCTTCGTGTGATTTAGTTTGTTTTTAATTAAAAACTTATGTAGATTAGTTATAAAAACATGACACTTGTACTAAAAGCTGACTTCTCTGTGTTCAAACTCTTTTTATCACCTGGAACCGGTAGGGCCACTGCTGCTCTTCCCATGGCCAAATGCAGATGATGCCAGGATGCCAGGGGTAAGCAGATAACCACCCAAGGATACAAGGATAAAAGCAAACTCCAAAGAGAAAACAGCGACCCTAGAGGACTGCTTACCCTTTTGAAACATATGCTGATAAGAAACCACCTTTGCACTAAATGAAGGACTCAGATAAACCACTCTGGGTTTACCTCCGCCCCCAACTCTCCGCCTTTCAGAACACAGGTCAAATGGTTATCTGCCAGGAGCTTAGGAGGACTACTTATTAGAGAAATCAAAACATTTGGTAACTTTAAAATGCCTCTCTCCCCTAGATGGCTCTGGTCACAATAGGCATTTGTTTGCAGTCTGCGGCATGGGGGGAAGGGGGGCGGTTGTATTTAATTTTGTTTTATTTAAATTGCCGGGTCACATGACCTCACTTCGAGGTAGAGATACACCCTCTTCTGATCCTGGTACTTGCTTCAGGTTACTCTGGTCTCGGTCCTTGTTTATTTATGTTTTAAAGGAGGTTATGGTTTTGCCGTTGTCTTTTAGTCCAACAACCAAAAGGAAAAGAGCAGCTTTGTTTTAAAGGAGAAAGAGACGTTTGTTTTGGTGTCCCTGCCCTAGGCTGGCAGCCTGGAGTCGGATCCTGCAAACATGAATACATCGAAGGGAAGAAAAACTAACTTGGGCTCTCCTGATAGTTGTTAAAGTGGCAATATGCCCATTATTTTCCTAGCTGGCAAGTCTCTGTGCGGGAGAGATGATCTGCCAGCTTTGGAGCACAGCACTAATCTTGTGTAATAGTGTGAGCTCACTGCCCTACAAAGTAGTAATTATCAACAGCAGTTTCCAAAGGATGTGAGTTCCTCCCACTGTGAGAGCACTTGGGAGATGGGGCCCCAGGCTCAGCCCCACAAGCCACTTGCGTTTAATCCCCACCATGAATGATGCCAGTGGGTTCCTTCGCCCCAAGTTTGTTTGTACAGGTCTTCAGTCAGGAAGTGCTAACGATCCAAATGCAACGTGAAACTGCCAAATCCATTCAACATTTTCTTGGCCTTTTCCTTGGTTATGCATTGCCTTAAACTAATTAGCAATTAAATTTAAATAACCGTGTGTGATTTTCAAGTTTCACAGAGCACTGTTGGAAAAGCCTCTGGGAGAAGGAACTACTGCATTGATCAATTCTTTTTTTAAGGGGAATTTTGTCAACTATGAAGTGATCTTCTGGTGGAGGGTAAATATGGTTCTTCCAGCTGTTTGCTGTCACGAACCAGCTGACTCAAGGAAGGGAAAGGAGGAGGTGAGGGTTTTGTGTTCTACAACTACTCTATTGCTCGATCTATCTCACGTGTAGAATCAGAAGAATCAATTCTTGTTTCAAATCAAACTGAACTGCAACACAAGTAAAAATTTTCACCAAGAGTTTAGTGGTCTTTTGGACAAGAAACTGAAAATTCTTCTACTCATGGGCAATGTGTGAAAGGAAGAGGAAACAGCCTACGTTTCCTTGGCTTTTAGGGTAATGTGATGAAGTCTGTGAGATTTAACATAATTAAATTAATGTTGATATGCAGTGTGACTTGCTCATAGGGAAGTGGCATTTGACTTGGAGCTGAAGCCACAGCACAGCCAACACACATCCATCTGCAAACATTTGACAGGAAGTCTTCTAAGATTTTCAGGTAGAAAAAGTAAAACTGAAAGTTTTGGCTTGGGGGTTTTGTTTTGCATCATTGTTTTCTGCCAAATCATTCTCAATCCCTTCAAACCTACAAACCTACAAACAAACTTGGAAGACACGGTTAGTTAATTCTCTTGATTCTCTTTTCAATGTCCAAGACATCTGGGAGAGGGAGGAGGATACGAACCTCTGTGTTTATAAAAGGGTAATAACGGTACATTCCTGCAGAAAAAAAAAAAAAAATAATGGTTTATGGCCTGCAATTTGTTACTCTTTTTCTCTGTCCCTTTTAAGTGTCTCTTCCTGGATTAAAGGCCATTTCTTTATTGTTTCTACCTTTTTAAAAGCTGTGTTTTTTTTTCTCACCATACTTTGCATGACAGACTGAGGTGTTTATTTATGAAAGAAGAAAAAGGGACTCTGGATTTAAAGTCAAATCCACAACCGATTTAGCTATCTTTCTGCATCAACTCTGCATCATGACCAGGAGGGCAAGTGAGTATTCCAAATTCTAGGAGGGCCAGTTTGCCAATGATCAACCATGTTTAAAAAAAAAAAAAAATTGCAAAATTCCGATATCTTCCAGAATATTATTCCCATAGCATTTTTTAAGCACAAAAAGGATATCAATAAGCACTTCATAATCTATCTCATAACATAAAGGCACAAGATTAATTAGCTAGAGCTAGAAAATAAGACAGCTATGGATTTGTGAATTACTAACTTGTTTGAGAACTTTCTGACTAGAGCCAGACAAGTGCAGAGAAAAGGAAGTCTGTTGTCTCCAAACACGACCCTGGAGAGTGAGAAGGAGGCCGTGACTACTTCCTAGGAAGCTGACAAGCTACCAGTCTTTCACAGAGTGACACTGAGTGCTGATAAAACAGAGATGACAGGGGAAAAGTATAAAAGAGATGTAGAAAGTGCTCTTTTTAATGTATAAGGATAAAGCCAAGGGTTTTTCCCTTACAAATCAGACTTTCCTAAAGCTCCTCAACGTTTTTTTAAAGGGAACTGGATTGTCAGTTCTATTCAATCCTCAACCTCTGGACATCGAAGGTGACATTTTCCTTTGAAGTAATCGCATTTGATCCACTGAAGCATCTGAGCCCCAGTGGTGAGGGGGCAGTTTTGAGCTGCTGTAGGAACTGACTAAAAAGAAGACTGAAAGGAGCAATACAGACCTCAGGAGAATCCTGTGAGAATTCTCTGAGAGTTTTATTCCTGGGTGGTTAGAGAGAGGAGGGGGTAAGAGAGTACAAGCTTTAAGTCTCTGAGGCCCACGGGTTGATTTTAAACTGGGGAGTTGTGTTATAAAAAAAATGGTGTGACGAAGGCACTTAACAGTTTCCAGCATCTTCCTAACTTTGCTGTCCATGGACACACTATAATCTGTAGTTGAAAAGCAAGTCATGAAATGATTTTGCCAGGATGCATGTAGGTGGAGAAACATAAGTGACTCCAGAGTGCTCCCTGAGGTCTGGCTCCCTCTGTGCTTGAAAGGACGGACTCAGATAGTGGATGGATAAAGGAAGCCCTGTCCAACTTAGCAACCACGTCATCCTCGGGGAAGCAACCCATAAGAAATGAAACAAGCTGAAAACATTCAGGAGTGGGATTCCTTTTGCTTGTTTCACTACATTTTGGATTTGGATAATAAGGTTTTTAAAAGTCTGAGTAATTGTCAGTTTCCCAAAACTTCATGGAAAATCAGCCCTGATAGAACTCAAACTTTTGAAAAGTTTGCTTTCCATTTTTTCTTCCCAAGGCTTATATGTATTCTTGGGACAACCATGGACAAAATTGTCATCATTTCCAGGAGGAACATCTGTTTTCCTTTGAGTTAATAACTTTCGTAAGATGCATTATGCTCAGCGACATACTTCTGATTCACAGAAACATTTTTTTTTTCTTTTTGTCATGTTTGAAATACCACCTATTTTATGGTTTAATTTTTTTCATACTGATACAACTTTAAATAAAACAATTTAGAGAAACAAGAATTGTCATGGGGAGATTCAGCCAAAAGACTTGATGAGTCTTTTCAGTATTCAAAAGATAACACAGTGAGTTGGTTGAGTAATGTATGGATACTGATTATTATTCAAATATCTGTTTTTGTCAACCACTCTGCTAGGTGCCAAGAAAATAGGGATGAAAGTTAATCTCCACCCCAGAAAGCTCTGTGTCAGGAAATTAACACCACAGGGTTCAGTGGTAGGATGGGAAGAGCGCACAAAGGTTTCTGCAACACAGAGGAAGAGTCCTTCGTCACATCCAGCTAGGAGGGTTTCCTGGAAGAAGGCGACTCTTAGCTAAGCAAGGTATTCAAACATTTATCAAGTGAATTTAGGGCAAGAGGTGAGAGCATTTTGAGACTGAGGGCACGTGAATGTAAAGACCCGCAGGAGTGAGATGTCATGGCTTATTCCTGAAACTGTGGGTATTTTGAGATAAGACAGCCTAGGAAGTGGCAGATGGAGTAAGTGGGCGTGATATGCGTCACAAATAATTACAAAATTTTATCCTGAAGGCAAGAGGAAGACATTTGCAGAATTTTAAAGGGAGTACAATAGTTCAGAGCAAGGGAAGAGGAAGGTCATAGGCAGTGGAAAACAAGATCTGGGGGAGAAACACTTCAGACTAGTCATTCATTTAACAATAGGTTAAAGAAAAAACTTAAAAGTCAGCTAATAGTATAGAAGCTAGATAAGCAATGTTTGTTTAAGTTCGCCAGCTTTAATGTGTATTTAACTTGAATGGTTTAACTTAGTGTCTTTGAAGACATTACTTGGGTGACAAGGAAAGTAATTCATTATGGAAGTTATTTGTCAGGCTTTCTAACAAGCACTTGAGGCATTTTGCTGTGAGAAATCAATAGTCAAGTTAAAGAATGACTGGTGAGTAGAAAACCAAAGGACAAACTGAAATGTGACTGCTGAGTAGGAAAGCAAGTGACAAAATAAAAACTGTGTTAAGAGAAAATAGCCTTCATAGAAATCAGAAAGGTGAGGCTAGAACAAATACTGTTCATGAGTACAATTTTGTGAAATTTATTGGATAAATACTCCAAATAAATAACAAAAAATATTTTAAAGATTCAACAAAGGCAAGAATTTGTCATTGTAGCAACATCCTATTATACAAACCAATAATGTGGAATGAAGCCATCAGAATCTGAAGAATAAGGGCAAAGTAAATAACTTGGCCAAATAACACTATTAATTTAGTATAAGCATATAACCTGAATTAATCCAGCTATAAAGCATAATCACATTAAATACGATACACTGCAAGTTTTTTGGAAGCAAAGTTTAATGATTTCAAGAAAAGAAATGATTGAAATTGAGACCTAGTATCAACTTGTTTGTTTTAACTGTAAGACTGAATGACACAAGATAATATACGGTAAATATCAAAGGTTCTTTTTGTTTTAATACTGCTCTACCTCCCAAGAAGGATAAGCTCTAATAAACCTTTCAAACAAAAAATGGGAGTGGGGGGAGAGAGGAGAAATCTCTCTAAAACATAAACAAAGTCCTTGAAATTGCACACAGTCAAGTTAACACCATTCCCAAGTGTAAGCAGATACTGCTTTTCCCAAGGAAGAGTTTACTATTAGGGATATTTTCAAAAGCAGGACACTTGGCGTAAACAGCGAAACAAAGGGGAACTATTTTATTCCAAGGCCTGAGCACACATGGAACCTGTTAAGGGGATGGTGGCTGCAGAAAGAACTACAAACGAATTTAAGAAACACCTAGGCTGCCTCGGAAAGGAAGGATGGAGGCAAGGGTGTTTGAAAAGCAGAAAGTGGGCCAGAGATCAGTCGAATAGGAGGGAGACAGACTGTTGGGCAGATGGCCTCTTCTGTTCCAAAATGTTCAAAGTTAAGGACACTTCTTAGCACACTTTTATTTTACACAAAGAGTGAATTAAGAAGAAACCGGGGGTCTGTCAGAGTTTTTCCTAGATTTACTTGTGGCATTTCTTTGATAAACTTCACCTTGTTTATGACATTCATTTGCTGCCTTCTTCAAATTGAGCCCCATTTACTTGGTGCTCTCTCCAAAACCCTTGGGTTTGCATTAGAAAATGTGAATTAATTAAGGGAAAGTTTCTTGTTTATGGGGTATAGTTATCTATCTTAGGTCACGTTACCTTCATCTGAAAATATCAGAGTGAGTGAAAGTTGCTCAGTCTTGTCCGACTGTTTGCGACCCCATGTACTATACAGTCCATGGAATTCTCCAGGCCAGAATACTGGAGTGGGTACCGTTCCCTTCTCCAAGGGATCTTTCCAACCCAGGGATGAACCCGGTCTCCTGCACTGCAGGCGAATTCTTTACCAGCTGAGCCACCAGGGAAACCCAGAAAATATCAGAGGAAGACCATTATTTCTCCTTCGAAAAAGTGCAATACTCACTTATTTACCAAGTTTAGGACCAGTCTAAACTATGGAAATGGTAAGTAAGTTATTATTTCACGTGTGTTTCACAGTATAGTCCATTAAAACTTAATGGACACAGATTAAAAAAAATCATCGAATTCAGCTGGCTTGCTTCAGAAGAGTGGAATAATGACATCTGATGAATCAAGCATATCTGAATGGCACCTGACAAGCAAGATAAATTCCCTAAGATTTTTTTCAGACCTCCATCTGCTAGCTATAAACCAATATTCAAGCTCACTAACCAAACTCAGAGGGAGTATAGAGCCTTATTCTACACACCTTCAGAAAGAAAATGCAGACAAGAGAACCACATCTTTGAAGAGCTCAATTGCTCATGGAGAGACCAGAAAAAACATTTCATTTCAGTTCAGTTCACTGTGTCGTGTCCGACTCTGTGACCCCATGAATCGTAGCACGCCAGGCCTCCCTGTCCATCACCAGCTCCCGGAGTTCACCCAAACCCACGTCCATCGAGTAGGTGATGCCATCCAGCCATCTCATCCTCTGTCGTTCCCTTCTCCTCCTGCCCTCAATCCCTCCCAACATCAGGGTCTTTTACAGCGAGTCAACTTTTCACATGAGGTGGCCAAAGTATTGGAGTTTCACCTTTGAAGACTCTTCAGAGTCCCTTGGACTGCAAGGAGATCCAACCAGTCCATTCTGAAGGAGATCAGTCCTGGGATTTCTTTGGAAGGAATGATGCTAAAGCTGAAACTCCAGTACTATGGCCACCTCATGTGAAGAGTTGACTTATTGGAAAAGACTCTGCTGCTGGGAGGGATTGGGGGCAGGAGGAGAAGGGGACGACAGAGGATGAGATGGCTGGATGGCATCACTGACTCAATGGACGTGAGTCTCAGTGAACTCCGGGAGTTGGTGATGGACAGGGAGGCCTGGCGTGCTGCGATTCGTGGGGTCGCAAAGAGTCGGACACGACTGAGCGACTGGTCTGATCTGATCATTCCTTCCAATGAACACCCAGGACTGATCTCCTTTAGAATGGACTGGTTGGATCTCCTTGCAGTCCAAGGGACTCTCAAGAGTTCTCCAATACCACAGTTCAAAAGCATCAATTCTTCAGCACTCAGCTTTCTTCACAGTCCAACTCTCACATCCATACATGACCACTGGAAAAACCATAGCCTTGACTAGACGGACCTTTGTTGGCAAAGTAATGTCTCTGCTTTTGAATATGCTATCTAGGTTGGTCATAACTTTCCTTTCACGGAGTAAGCGTCTTTTAATTTCATGGGTGCAATCACCATCTGCAGTGATTTTGGAGCCCCCAAAAATAAAGTCTGACACTGTTTCCACTGTTTGGCCATCTATTTCCCATGAAGTGATGGGACCAGATGGCATGATCTTGGTTTTCTGAATGTTGAGCTTTAGGCCAACCTTTTCACTCTCCTTAGTGACATGGAAAAGTACAGAGCATGAGGATATACAAACCCAGTCTATAGGACCAAGGACAGGCTGGAGATAGTCAGGGACTTTGCCATCAGATCAGTACGTTTCAAATGACAGACTTTACAAGTACTTGACTGGGTCAAATGCATCTATCCTAGCTCAGGGCAGGAGCATAGAGGTACCCAAGTAACACGCACACTTAGAGATAAGTCATGGTCCAAGTCTGCAAAGCACAAGTAAGTACCCACCAGAACTGGTCACCTGAGTGCCTGGCATTCCAGCTTCTGTAATAGAGCTTACAAGAACCTGCACTTTTACTGGGCTATTTATAAGGGGGAGACTTAATAGTGGGTAGCCTAGACCCAATTTATCCCACAGGAATGAAGCCTACATTCAACAAGGGAAAACTTACTAAATGCCTATATTACATAATAAACTTCAACAAAATTATAAAAAGTTTTAATTGTCTGTAATATACATGAAAAATCTTTAATTTTTATGTTTGCTTACATTAATAAAAACAATATTGTCTATCTTAAATTAAAATTTATATGTAAGAACTCATCTACATGAACCACTATTAATATGAACAAAATTATCAGCCTGCAATTACTACTGATTTCAGCAAAATGAAAATATACAGATGTAACAACTGCAGATACATTAATACCATCCACCCAGGACAAGTAGAAGAAAATGAGACTTTTGATGAAGTGAAAAGTGAAAATGTTAGTCACTCAGTAAAGTCGGACTCTTTTCAACCTGATAGACTGTAGCCCACCAGGCTCTCTGTCCTTGGAATTCTCCAAGCAAGAACACTGGAGTGGGTATCCATTCACTTCTCCAAGGGGTATTTCCAACCCAGGGACTGAACCTGGGTCTCCCATATTGCAGGCAGATTCATTACTGTCTGAGCCACCAGGGAAGCCTAAGACTCCTGGTACAAGGGCTGAAATCCTATACCTTACTGAGAATATATTTTATGGACAAACTACTTTCTGTACTTTTTCTGCCTCTTACCAAAGAACTTACTTATGGACACAAACGACAAACAATGTTGATTAAATATAAGGAGTGATGACAGAGACAGTGCAAGCCAGGGTATTTTAGGGTTCCTAAAGGCAAAATGTGATAAGGGATACCCTTTTTAAAGTCAAGGAGGTACCAGCTAGGAGAAAGCCTATGGCTTCTCCCCTTAATAGCATTGTGACTGTGGGCAAAAGTTTAGCCTAACTGACCTTCATTTTCCTATTAAAATAACCACCTGATGCCTTTCTTACAGGTTACTGTGGAGAATAGATGAGTACAAAATGCTGAGTACAATGATGGACACAGAGATGAACTGAGGGGCATGTCCAGGAGAGCACAGAAAAGTTTTCCTGAACAGGCAGAGCAGAACTTCTGAAAACAATAATTAGTTTGGCGTCTGTTCTAGAATGAACTTCACATTTTGCCAAACTCATTAAATCCAGATGAGTGGCAGTAATGAATGAAACTTAAGCACACACAAAAAGTGTTTAAAAATTATTTTCAGGTTTTCCTCTTGTTTATCTAAGTTAGAATTGAATTTACACTTAACTGTCTAGCCTAGTAGATCCCAAATCTTTGTCTGCATTTTAGAATCACCCAGGGAACCCTTAGAAAATATAGCTGCCAGAGGTTTTGCTTTAATGAATTTGAGCCGAAGCCTAGACACCAGTTTTTGTTTTTTTTTTAAATTACGCTCCCCAGGTGATTTTAATGAACAGCCAGAGCCCAGAACAACCACTATAGCTAGCTGCACTTGAACTGCTGCTGCTGCTGCTAAGTCGCTTCAGTCCTGTCCGACTGTGCGACCCCTTAGACGGCAGCCCACCAGGCTCCCCCGTCCCTGGGATTCTCCAGGCAAGAACACTGGAGTGGGTTGCCATTTCCTTCTCCAATGCAGGAAAGTGAAAAGTGAAAGTGAAGTCGCTCAGTCGTGTCCGACTCTTAGCAACCCCATGGGCTGCAGCCCACCAGGCTCCTCTGTCCATGGGATTTTCCAGGCAAGAGTACTGGAGTGGGTTGCCATTGCACTTGAACTAGTTCTTAGGAATTAGACTCATGCATTTACTAGCAGTGACTCAAATCTAAAGAACCTTATTGAAGTCTACTCAAGGATGTGGGCAGTATTATCAAATCACTTTTTTCTTTAAGAGGTAGAAAAATCTAACAGACCATATAATTAGTCAACTGAGTTTGAATAGAAAGAAATTTATAAGATCATAATTCAACAATCCTTTCTAAGATGTAAAAAAAAATGAGCATTTTTTGCTCAGATAAAAATGAGCCATGCCTTATAATATCAGATTTCCAGTGCAATTATGTAAGAAGAAAAGGTTTTGTTTTTTTTAAAGGATGTTTTCTGTCACATTTATTATTTCCCTTTTTGCTTTGAAGCTGTAAAAACAAAGATAACCATCTGAAAGACAGGCCTGAGGCAATTCTGATGATTGTGCAGTTTACCTGTTCAATGGAAATGCAATATACTCTTCTTTTAAGAGGGCCACCCTGACTAATATTAGTAGCTGGATCTGTTCTCAGGGAACGAACTATTTTAACCCCTGTCTATTTTACCAAGTAGATGAAATATTACACTGATTAGATGAAAATATCACTGAGCAAGACGTTTAATTGGTCTGCAGCCTAATGTGTCTCAGTAAAATGCCAGCAACCCACAGTACCAAGTTCTAGAATTGGTATCATTTTAATCAGCAACTTACCAGTGTGCTGCCATCAGTCCAACGGAAGTCATGCTCAAACATCTTGTCATTGAGACCTATCCACTGATAATCATGGCCCACACCTGAGAAGGAGAACAACACAGACATTTTTATTGCCTTTCCCAATTATGGATGAAATGTATCAAAGAAAGTTATTTTTGGACTGAATCATGAATCCTCTCCTGGCTGAATTTCTGTTTAGTTGCTCATAAAAATCTTTCATGGTCTAACTATCTTTTGTTCTTCTGCCCAACGTGTTTTAAACTAAAAAGCTAATTTGCAAATATCGTGAATAAAATATCAGACATGGACAATTATTTCCCTAGCAGTTTACTACAATTAAGTAATTTTTTCCATCTTTACTCATGATAGAAACTTTCCACTTTTTTTTATTAAGCTGTGCAGTTGGCAAAAGTTCAGTGAACCAATAAAATGTGACAGATCTCACCCATACTAGACTCATTTTGGAAGCCACATGTTTCTTCTCAAAGCATTTTTAATGGTGAGCACCTAGACTGGACAGTTCTGCAAAACTTCCTCAAAAATAATGACTTTCACCATGGAATGAGTCACAGGCAAAGACACCATGAAAACACTTAAATGAACCTCTACCCAGATTGCAAATTAACAATCAAACTTCTAAAAGATAGCAGGCACCATAAGAACATATTAAATAGATCATCAAACAATGTTTCATGAGCAAAAAATTTCTATGTATTTTCTACATAAAAGCTAGCTGCCCTCCTCTTTGCCATAGTCTAGGAAGTTATTAAACAGCTCTGGTAATAAGTTTCATTAGCTTTCAGCATCCATAAGCCAATTATGCACAGAGAATAACATTAGGGTGCTATTATAATTTAATTTTAATTAGTGGGATAAAAATAATTGAAAGCAATTTTCTCTTTAACTTTAGACAACATATGTACATATTCAAAAACCAAAAAGTATGGGAAGAATTAGATTGGAAACTTAAGAGGTGGTCATTTCTGTAAGTTAAAAAATGATTGAATAGCAATTTCATATGATTCCACCTATAGCATGCTATTTCAACCATTTCTGGTGGCAAATCAAGAAATGTCTGCCCATGTTACAATTGAATGTTTCTCAAAATAGGGGACTCACATAGGAGACATGATTTAAAGCATTTTACAGATGAGGGATTTAATAAGTTGGGTCACAACTGAGAATGCTACTTGTTTCAGTTAGATACAGGAAAAACTAAGAAGGTGGTAAGATTGAATGAAAACCCATGTATATTTGGTACATACGATTCACAAACATTTGTTCCTCGTGAGACAGGATACTGGTGAGATGGGCGCCCTGCAGACGGCATTCCCGTTCAGCTGCATCCCACGTCCGTCGATGGGCAAAGTACTTGTAGCACTGCCCTTGAAATTTGTGCCAGCCATAGTCACATGTCTCCGTGTCTGGGAAGAAACAAGGATGGGCTTATTAAACTCACCTATATCATTCAAACTTGGTTCACTCATCCAAAAGTTCATAGACATCCCAAGCCACATCAATGCAATGTCCCTGAAGCAAGGGATTCACCAATTTTGGTTACAGTGACAAAGAAATCATGATAAAGAGAGCCCAGGTGATTCCTGCCAAATGAGTGACAATACATCTTAGGACTGGAAAGGCACTATCGAACTGCACTTTCCTTGATGAAAGCCAGTATCAGCAGGAGAAAAACTGGAAAAGGGGCCAATCAAAACTTCTGTAGGCTGCAGAGTCTACTGACTCACTTGTGAAGCAACTGGGGCTAATAATTTCTTACCAAACTTTTCTAAAGAGAAATCAGTCAAATGATAAGATAAGAATTCTTGCTAAAAGGATTATGAATGCTCTATTTGCATAATGACTTCAAAGGCTCTGGAAATAGTCCTTCCCCACTTCCCAGAGAGCTGCATGGTCACAGGTTCTTGTCACGTAGATTTACTAAGAGAAAAAAATTCTTCATCAATTGGCAGCTTCTGGGATATCACTAACAACTGTGAGCCTTTTTCCCAAAAGGAGAAGGAGTATAGGTAACTCCCAGTGCAAAAGCATCAGGATTTGAAGTTTATCAAGAGTGACTTTAACTTAGTACCCCTCATTTCATCAAGCCATATGCACATATGTAGATATGTGTATGTGTATTAATATATACATACACTTTTTCTCTTTTGAAACAAGCATACTATAACCAGTATCCTGGTGAGATGAAAACATTTGTCAAATATGTTTAAATTTTACACTGGCAGTAAACTTCAGCTATATTTTCTAGATTGCCACTTTTTAAGTATATCAAAAGAAAGTAGTCTTGCACATAGCATTGACTTCTCATTGGCAACCTTCTCAGACTAGCCCACTCACTGCTGCTGCTAAGCCACTTCAGTCGTGTCCGACTCTGTGTGACCCCATAGACGGCAGCCCACCAGGCTCCGCCGTCCCTGGATTCTCCAGGCAAGAACACTGGAGTGGGTTGCCATTTCCTTCTCCAATGCAGGAAAGTGAAAAGTGAAAGTGAAGTCGCTCAGTTGTGTCCGACTCTTAGCAACCCCATGGACTGCAGCCTACCAGGCTCCTCCGTCCATGGGATTTTCCAGGCAAGAGTACTGGAGTGGGGTGCCATTGCTTTCTCCAAGCCTACTCACAGGTGAGATTAAAATATGCATTAAATGATGATCAATAGAAATCATTTTAACTTTCATAAAGCATCTCATGAAGATATTGAACCAGTTACATGTAAAAACGAACAAAATGGCCAAGTTTGTGAAAGTGGGGACACTGTGAAAACTCCACATTACCTAATGATCAGACGCCCCTCCCCTAAATTTTACTGATTGATGAAGATAACAAAACTCTATTAGATGAAATAAATGCTCATTTTATATGTCTGACTTGGGGGCCAAGCTGAAAGTCAGATTGTTTCCTGATTCTCACTCCATTTATTCCTCCTCCTATAACTCATTGTGGGAAATCATGCATGATGAGAGACTTAACTTTTTTCCTGGCTTCAGTGATTAAGCCAGAATCATAAAACAGATGCAGCTTATCTCTGAGAACAGTCCTTATTTCAGTTTAGTCTATCAGGCCTGTTGTTTAGTTAGAGCCAGCTGACTAATTGATTTCAACAATGTGCACTGGAAGTTTTGAGTTGTATTACAGAGTTGTTTGGACACCACCAATCTCATAGGAAAGGACTCAAGACACAGATAGGCAGTTTTATAACAGTAGCACTCAGAACCCAAGAAGGAAGCCTATTTTGGCTACTTGGAAATAGCGGGTTTTCTTTTGGAAAGTTCACATGGAAGATTTCAGAGGAGAAGTGGGAGGGGTGAAGAGGAAACAGATCTTTATATATGAAAGGGTTGCGGGGGCGGGGGAGAGGTAGAATCGGGAAATTTGTTAAAATATCCTTACTGCCAGTCAGTGCTGTGATACTGTAATAGCATCAGTTCAGTTCACTCACTCAGTCATGTCTGACTCTGTGACCCCAGGGACTGCAGCACGCCAGGCTTCCCTGTCCATCACCAACTCCCAGAGCTTGATCAAACTCATGTCCATTGAGTTGGTGATACCATCCAACCATAACCTTGGAAATTATCATTTATTTGAAGAAACACAGTTCAAGATTCTAGAGGATCCCTAGCTTACTGAATAATACATCAGAAAAAAATTATTCTCTACCCTCTTTCTTATCCTCTATTAGCCTAAACAGTTTTGGTCTGGTTTTCTTTGTCTTTTATCACTAAGAGAAAGTATTTTCCTCTTAAGTACAGAAAACCAAATGATCCTAAAAATTTAGATACATGACCATGACACTGCCCCAGTTCCTTTCTCAGTTAGCACATGTGTACAGAAAATAGAGGCAGTGTTTCTGCTAAAACCAAACAGGGACAGATTATTTATCTGTACTCTTCCAATGATTGTAAATAGATGTGCAAATACTTAACAGAGTGAATTTTTTTTAAAGAAGCCAAATAACCACACCAATTCACTTAATCCTTATTATTCATGAATTTAACAAACACATAATGAAGGACAATGTGTCAAGCAGCACCTTCTAGCATGCAATTCTGAAAGGAGTTATCAGAAGCAGTTTGTCTTTTCAATCTTAGCTAAAAATAATGTGATACACATCTTATTTATTAAAAGGCAATGCTTTCAGATGATGCTTTCTTAGGCATCAGTCTACGTTTGGGAATATTTCTTATGCTTTAAGACTCCTATAGTCTATAGGTTATACTACAAAGTCCCACATTTAGTTTGGCCTGTGTATGTTGGGGGAAGATGGGGAGATTACAACAACACTTGTTCACGACCACAGAGGCTGAAATTGTCATTCTTAAACAACCTCACTAAAACTCTATTCTCCTTATGCTATATAGGTAACGTTTTCAACACTCCTAACATATAGCCCACAAGCCTTAAGAAACTGTCAACACTCTGGCACTTCTGTTTGGCAAGATGTATCTTGACTTGGGGGCAAATTGTGTGTACAGAACTGTCCCTCCATGGTTCTAAGACCTTCTTCTAGATTTTAAGATCTGTTATCATTCCACCAAATGCGTCCCCTCTTTCAGAGTTGCTGGGAGTTGGGAAGTTACTAAAGCAGAGAACAGAAAAGGTCAGCTGAAGAAACAACAACACAGTCATCACCGAAATTTGGATAGAAAACTGTTTAGAGAACAATGCCGCTGTTAATGAAGAAAACATTTGTTCTTAGGCAACCTGAAAAGGGAGAAAAAAATCTTTCAGTGTCCTGGCAGTAAATCACAGGAGCACAGCTGCATCTGGTAAACAGACTGGGGTAGTTATTCCTCAGCGAACCTTGCTGTAAGATAAAATAGAAGGTACCTGAAAGGCGATACCAGAAACAAGAAGAAAAATGAAAACTTTTTCTTTTTAATATTCTCTTAAAAGGAAGTAAAAGGTAATTGCCCCCAAACTTCCTTCCAAAGATGTTACTGCTGAGTCTATCAGCTTCACATATAAATAAAATGCTTTTCGTTAAGAGTTACTTCAGAAGAGTGAAGATGTTGAAGAAATCTGGGCTTCCCAAGGCCACTGAGGTTCATTCTTCCCACTCTCTAATTTACTAGCTGTGTGACCTTGAACACATCACTTTTCCTTCCTGGGCCTCAGTTTCTGGTCCACTTAACCCACAGAAATATTGCTGTCAGCCAAAGGAAATGGTGTACCTTGAAGCACGTGGTAAATTAAAAAGTAACCAACAAATAGTATCTCTTTGTATTCCCTGCCAAGAATTATGCTGAGTCAAGAAGATCAGAGCCTTTGTTTTGTTCAGAGCTCTATCACCCAGCACCCAGAACAGTGCCTGTAAGACTGCAGGTGTTCAGAACACTTGTGGCACAAATAATTTTTTGAATCACTCCTTGTACTGGGAACTAAGTGAAGCCAGAATCATTTTAACACATACAAAAGGCTCAAGCACCTCACCCTTTTGTTTTCTTCAAAAAATAGCATCTTTCCTACTGTTTTCTTTAAAGAAGAGGATCTTGTTTGGTCAATTATCATATTTATATTTTACAATTTTAAAACAGACCCATCCTATGCAGTAAGGAAAAAGAAAAGAAAACCCTAAAAAAGCCAAACATCATCCATCCCTTTCCTTTGGCAATTCAATGCACACTCCTTTTAGCTTTGCTTTAATTGTGTTGACATCCAGATTCATGCTGCAAAGCGGAATGTGGGGCCAGACCAATGTGTCTGAGTTATTAGACACTCATTTTCATTTTGTCTGGTGGAATGGAAGTTTGGCATTAAGCACTTTTATCAAAGCCAAACCACTGTATGACTTTAAGGAGAGGAAATCGATGTTCCAAAACTGAGTGTGCTGAGTATGCGATCTGTTTCTGATTGATGGGCTCAGAAATGTTACCATTAACCACCCAAAATACACTCTCAGGTTGGCCATAAAATGCAAATTACAGGGATCACTCAATTCAAGCCATCATGAATTTAGGCCTTTCATTCAGAAAAAAATAGATTTTTCTTCAGTAGGAAAGAAACCTGGTTCATAATATCTTTTCTGTAGTATTTGCCAAGTCAAGGTGAATGTATTCACACAACTGCATTAACTCATTCTCCAGAGATGATCAACTATGAACAATAAGACCATTGAGTCTCAAATGCTGAGAGGAGAAAATAAAGGCAATTAACACTGAATTCAATATCCTTGGTACAAGCTACATATGTAATTAAGGTCCATGACTAGTCTGTCCCCAGGAAGAATATGTACCACAGTGTTCCTTTTGGTGGATGGATGTCCTTAAAGGCTCAGCATGCCTGTCTGCAATTCCATTCTATCAGTAAAACAAAAATGATCAAATGAACATTATTGTTCAAATGTTGTGAGCTAAAAACGCATCAGGAAACCTAATGTATTTTGGCAATCTGCGAATTTCCTCTGCAGAAAAGAATATACAGTATGGTCAAAATTGCTAACAACAACAACAATAAAATCCAAATAATTATGACAAAGGGCTGTCCAGAATTAACAGTTGAGATGAAGTATCAATACTGTTCTTCATGCACATGTTGCAAAAGCTCTTACCTTGCTCACAAAGTGCACCAACGTAGCTCGGGAGGCAGAGACACCTGAAGGTATTAAAACCGTCAATACATGTGGCTCCATTGCGACAAGGATTAGAATGACATTCATCAAAATCTATAATAAAAGCCACAAAAGTACTTTCAGTAAAAGGTCAAAAGATCCTATTTCATAAGATTGCCAGGTAAAATACAGGATAGCCAGTTAAATTTGAATTCCAGATTAAAAAAAAGAAATTTTAGTACGTCACATCCTTTATTTAGGGCAAACTTGTACTAAAAACTTTTCTTTTTTAAATCTGAAATTTAAGTGTCACTGATCTAATATTTTTATGTGTTAAATCTGGCAACCCTAAGAAAATTTCAAGTATATTCAGAGTAAGGTCATTATCTCCATTGCTGTTAGATGAGTCCCATGAGCATTAAAACCAATAAAGAATCCCCCTAGCCTTCCCACCCCCAATTCTGACTCATGCTCTGACCACTTCAGTTGTGAAACACTGAAAATACTTCACTGGCTTCATAGCCTCCAGACCCTTCCCTTTCCAATATATCCTTCATTCAGCTGACTGTCATCTTCTTTAGGCACCATCAAGATAATTTTATTCACTGGCTTTTTTTTAATCTTTTTAAATGTTTAAATGTATTTTTCAATTTTTACAAAACTTTTAATTTTATATTGGAGTATAGCCAATTAACAACGCTGTGATAGTTTCAGGCGCACAGCAAAGGGACTCAGCCATATATACACATATCCATTCTCCCTCATTGGCATCTAAGCATTCCGCAGACACCGATTATCCAGGGTGGCAGTCGTCAGAATGTGGTCCCTGGACCAGCAGTATCGATATCACCTGAGAATATCAGAAATGCATGTTCCCAGGCCCATCCAAGACTTACTGACTGGTATTTGGAGGATGGGAACAACAAATTGTGTTTTACCAAGCCCTCCAGGTGATTCTCATGTACACTAAAGTCTTAGACTTTAGACTAGATCCCACTAGCTTTCCACTGTTCTTTCCCAGCGTTTCTCTCTCACAACCCACTAAGTAGGCATCCAGAATACTCGCGGTCCCCCAGACGCATCCTGCGTTTGCGGTCTCTGCTTTCGTTTGCTGTGTTGAGTCTTTCTCTCCCACTTATGAAAATCCTCCCTAATTTCAGTGTCTATATTGAATACAAACTTTCTAACAGACATCTATGATCTCTTGTGATGAAACTAATACCTTTATTTCATTGCATTTTGCAGTTACACTAAAAATTTAGTTAATGTTTATATAAGTATTAAAAATGAATATATGTGTGTTCGGTCACTTTGGTCATGTCCACCTCTTTGTGACCCCCTGGACTGTAGCCTGCCAGGCTCTTCTGTCAGTGGGGGTTCTCCAGGCAAGAATATGGAGTGGGTTGCCATCCCCTCCTCCAGAGGATCTTCTCAACGCAGGGATCTAACCCACATCTCCTGCATCTCCCATATAGCAGGCAGATTCTTTACCACTGAGCCACAAGGGAAGCCCAAAAATAAATATAAAAAATAAATTAAATTTCTAAGAGATATATGCTGTATTCTTACCTAAAGAAATGACCTTAGTAGAAATGATAATATATTAATATCATAATAATGGTTTTATATTGCTTGCTAAGTGCCAGTCATTGATCAAACAGTTTCACATATATTAACTCATTAAATTATTTTCAATTGATTGTAATGTGAAAAAAAATGGGGGTCACACATATACTTTTATACTGCACACATAAATTTGAGGGCTTCCCACGTGGCTCAGTGGTAAAGAACCTGTTTGCCAATGCAGGAGACCTATCTTGATCCCTGGGTCAGGAAGATGCCCTGGAGAAGGAAATGGTAACCCACTCCAGTATTCCTGCCTGGAGAATTTCTTGGACAGGAGAGCCTGGAAGGCTACAGTCCAGGGGATTGCAAAGAGACAGATAGGATTTAGCAGCTAAACCACATAAAATATGTAAATTTGATATTTAAGATATAATGATTTCTTAAGTGTTATCTATTGTGACTCGATGGACATGAGTCTCAGTGAACTCCGGGAGTTGGTGATGGACAGGGAGGCCTGGTGTGCTGCGATTCATGGGGTCGCAAAGAATCGGACATGACTGAGCGACTGATCTGATCTGATCTGATTGTGATCTCTGTCTTCACTGGTTAGCACACAAATAGAACTAGCTCTGTTGACTTTTGCTCTTTTTTTTTTTTAAATATAAGCACTCTTTTAACATGAATGCTGGGGGTTTTATCTCAACATTTCTGTGTAATCTAAAGTATAAACTTTATTCAGTCATTATGAGAAAACCACTATGGTACTGCTAAAAGGAGCACCCGATGAGTAGCTCCCATCATTTTATTTCTTAGGGTCAAGGTCTGCTGCTACTGCTAAGTCGCTTCAGTCATGTCCAACTCTGTGCGACCCCATAGACGGCAGCCCACCAGGCTCCCCCGTCCCTGGGATTCTCCAGGCAAGAACACTGGAGTGGGTTGCCATTTCCTTCTCCAATGCATGAAAGTGAAAAGTGAAAGTGAAGTCGTTCAGTCGTGTCCGACTCTTCATGACCCCATGGACTGCAACCTACCAGGCTCCTCTGTCCATGGGATTTTTCCAGCAAGAGTACTGGAGTGGGGTGCCATCACCTTCTCTGAGGGTCAAGGTCTATATTTAGCCAAATCAAAACTGGAGTCCTTTTTAAAATTTTCTTCAGGAGAAGGAACCCCAAATAAGAATGGAAGTAAAAGGGACTGATTTAGTAAAGAGACAATGACGTTCTTTGGAATCCAAAGAGAGGAGGAAGACAACAATGTCACAGCTCCTCGAGGGAGAAACGGACTAGGCTGGTCTCTGGGCACAGCCAGAGAAGGTACTTTCCCATGACACGCCAGAGCAGCAAGTCATCTCAAAACATAAAAACTCCCTATTTTTTAAATTGTTGTTTAGTCACTATGTCATGTCTGACTGTGACCTCATGGACTGTAGCCCACCAGGCTTCTCTGTCTGTGGGATTACGCAGGCAAGGATGCTGGAGTGGGTCACCATTTCCTTCTCCAGGGGCTCTTCCCGACCCAGGGATCAAATCTGCGTCTCTTAGGTCTCCTGCATTGGCAAGCAGGTTCTTTACCACTAGCGCCACCTGGGAAATCCATTTTTTAAATAGAGCTTTTTAAAAGAAATTTGCACTTAAATTGATAATTTATTGATACACAGATTTGGAGACAGATTAAAATTTTTGTCAGTATGTAAGCAAATACTGTATATCAAACTTTACATTTGTAAAGCCTGAGTGTGAAAACCACACATAAATACAACTGACCTCAGTAATCTTCCTTGAGTCCTGGTGATATCAAGAAAATTCAATAAACATCTATCCCTGTTTCCCATAGACTACTTAAATTACTCTATGATTTTAATTTCATCTAACACACCATTCATCTACAATGGGCTTCTCTGAAATCCTCTGATGGATCCAAGCAACATAAACTCTCCCCCAATATGTCTTCTGGAAAAGCACCATGGTCTTTCAGGGAAGAACATCTTACCAAGTTCACACCGATCACCACTGTATCCTGGCACGCAGGTGCACACGTAGGAAGTTTCAGTAGGATAACAGGTGCCCCCATTGAGGCACGGGTTCATTTTGCAACGATCAGGTCCTACCAGGTTCAGGAAAGTAAGAAGAGCAATTAGGCTCATCTCTCAGTTTCAACATATTTTAGCATAAAAATGCCGTTTTTTGCTACCATAACATAAGGCTTTACCATAGCACTACACATAAAAATTAAGATTAACTTTACTCTCTGGAGTGTTTCTTGGCATTATAACTAATTATTACAAATTGCGTCTATTCATTTCTGGAATCCAATCAATCATCATTATTTTTAAACAGTATTTTGTATGGTATCTGGCAACTAATTAATATATTCTACTGCAGATTTAGTTGGCATGATAATGGCAATTGATTTTAGTCAAAATGATTACACGTATGTGCACAGTGAATGGAACATGTATTCTTTTAAACGAGGTTAGTTCATGTGAAATGGCTGGATACACAGAACATGCATTCTTTTTAGCATTGGCTTGTTACCATCATTTAAATTATTATTGCCTTTTACCACTTAATGCTCAGAAACTTTTTCTTCGAAAGTGTGCACTGAAGTCTCTTCTGCTACATTAATATGCTTTTTCCAAAAACACGTTCCAATTGTACTCCTTTAAACTATACTTGAAGAAAAGCAACACATGGATTAAACTCTACTGTGTAAAAACAAACCCAAATACAAAAATCTCACCTCAAGTGAAACCCCAAAATTTTATTACAATTTTCTTATTAAAAACACAAAATTGACACTCCTAGGTGATCAATATAAAGGCCAGAGGTACAAATGTATAAGGAGAAAACAGTTTAATACATATTTTCTAAATCCAAGTACTTTTAGACTAACTGAGGCACATCTGTTATTCTGTAATATCGCATGGGTAATTATATTTATATTAATAGCTTATATATATTATTTGAACACTTTTCCAGAAGTGCTTGCTTCAATGTTTAAGAATCCAAATGAGAGCTAACCATTTTTTACAAAAGAACTGAAATAAATAGGCTATATAGTTTCAAAAATTTTAAGACCTGAAAGTCTGAAATAATTGCACATGAAGAAAAGAAGATATGCACTTATGAAACATGAGAAACAGGTATGGCTGTAGAAAATAACTGAGCCTTTCCCACCCAGGAAAGTCAAACTCACACTTTCTGAGTGTTAAGCAAATTCTGGACTACTAGAAAGACTTGATAGGGGCACATGTGCACGTGTGGGTTCATGATAATTAGGTTAATTCAGATGCTTGCAACTGTTTCTTCAAAAGTGACCCCAACTGTGCTAAGATTCTCCCTATAGTTCTAAAGATCTCCCTACTTTTGCCTTCTGCTTTTGAAAACACGCTGCTTAGATGACAAGGCTACAGTCAACAACACTTCTACATGCTGCTCTCAGTGCAAAACCAAAATGACACTAAAGTGAAAGTGGTTGGTAAAGTGACGTGCCACAGAAATGTGAAGTACAGCGTTACTCCCACCACAGACACGGGACATCATGATAGAGTGCAGGACACGGGCTTGGCGAGGGAGAGGGCTGTGAACTGAAGGCAGTTTCAATCAGGAGAACAGTTTTGTTTTCACTCATTTCATTCTTCCCTAAGCAGTGTGTTGTCATCTCGGAAAGTTGAAACTGCAGCAAATAGACCAGGGGATCCAATAGGAGCTTTTTTTATTGAATTCACCTAAAGTGACACTTGGTTTTGCAAGGACGCAAGCTCTGATTCTAGGTAAACATTACGAATTGGGCAACTGGTACACATTTCTCATTTGTCAAATCCAACTCTCTCTATAGATACAGTTATTACCAGTGATTTCTCTATCATATTTCCTCTAATCTGAAGTATATTTCAACTAAATTACAAAAGAATAAATATTGGCCAGATTACTAGGTTATCATTTACAGATTCAATCAAGAGTGACAAAAAAAAAAAAAAAAAAACACAAAAATCCATCAGCCACCTTTGATCAGATGTATTCACAAAATACTTCATCATTTATAAAAGTTACACTTTATGACTATTTCACTCTATCTGAAGCACAACAAAACTGAAGCATTGGTAGCACAAAAGATAAGGTTGCAACGCTCAGAAGAATAACTCTTAAGTATAGCCAAGCTGTAAAAACATACTCATTAAAATAAAACATATTTTTAATCAGCACAGTCCTAGAAGTACTATTTTTTGGTTTCTTTTTTTCTTTTTCTAGGTAGCAACTAGGTGGTGATAGCTACTTATGGATTCCACTAACGTTATTATTCCCACCGTTCTTGGAAAACACCATTAAACTCAACTTTTCAACATTATCAACTAGACTAAAAGGAAAATAAATTCTACAGAGTAAATATTCCAAGATCTCTGCTTTACATGTAATTAAATATTATTCATTTTTATACTATATTAACAGAAAACCACCAAAGACCAGTGGAAAAAACCACCTACTCTGGAGCGAGGCCCATCTGGGTTCAAATACCACTTTACCATGATATGTGTGGCTACAACCCTGGGCCAATTACAGAGCCTCTCTGAACCTCCACCCCCTACCCTTTTAAATGGAGATAATAATGTACGCATTGTGGCCTTTCTGTGAAGCTCAAATGGCATAGTCTATATGAACCAGTATCAAATTCATGCTTCCTGTCTACTCAGCAAAAAACTAGAAATCTCTCAATAGGCAGAGTTTGAATATATACTGAATGAATACTCACTGTGGCTAGGCACTGTGTTAGAAGCATTAGGTAGACTACCTATCTAAAGCAAGGAAATTACACAAAAGTATGAACTTATAACCGATATTGTGTGAACCATGTTAAGTATTTATTAGAGTTACTTACTAGTCTCATTTGTAAAGGCCTGACAGATTTTAATATTGCCATAATAACACCCATTCATTAGAGTTTTGTTTTGTTTTTTTTTTTAATAAGATACTTTTCCTGTTCCTAAAGCTAAGATGTATAACTATGGGACCTAAGACAAAGTCATACGTAAGTTGTGGATAAAGTCAAATTGAATTTTTATACCATTAACAACTTCAGGTTTTCCATGTTGCAATTGAAAAAAAAAAAAAAGAAACAACATGTTTCTTAAACCCAGAAAAATACAAAGTTTATCTTGGAAGCCCCCAGTCTATACTTACTTTCTTTGCATCTCATTAGGGAATCAATACTATGGCCTGTTCTGCTGTATGTGAACAATACAAAGAACCTTCACCCCTTTCACAGTACAACACAATTATATAAATAAATATGTTAGGACCAAGGGACTGTTTCCACGTTTGGAAACAGATTTATCAACATTGTGTCCTTACCTGGTAAATAGACTGCTGTGCCTTCCACTGACTCTTCATTAATGCCAATCAGGAAACTGGTTTCATTAGAAGTTTCCAGAAGGGGAAATGATGGTGTTGCAAGCTCAGTATTTAACTCTGTGGTGCTTAGTGTTGCCTGCTTATTAGAATCAAGCATCCTCGTCGGTACTTGCTGTTTGGGGGCCGCTACTGTGGAATCCTCCCCTCTGATCAAAGCTGCCTGTGTTTCAGGGCTTATTTCCAGAGGAGAAGGGATGGTGGGCCGCTCAGAAGTCTGTGGGCTGGGCTGAGGCACCACACCTGCCTCGACCCCGTGAATCACAGAAGCAGAAGTAGAATGTGGCCGCAGTGTAGCACCTTCTAACTTCGTTTCACTTGCAGCTGTGACAATAGCCTCAGCCTCAGGGGTTTCAATACTGGGAAACACCTTGACTGTTTCCCCAGAAACCTGGACACTGGTTGTGCTGTCAGAATTTTGGAAAATCTCAATTTCTTCTTGAGCAATTAGTTCTGTGGCAGAAGCCTCCGTTGGTTCTAATAGTTTAGGCTTACTTTCATCTTCTGAAGGCTCTGTGTCAGGAGGTAAGGATGGAGGCTCAGTTATGTGAAAGTCTTCTTCACTTGAGGGTTTGAAAGTCGCTTCAATGTTTGCAAGTTCTCCTGAGGATACTGGGGGTGTGCTGGCATCTGTACTTGGCAGAGCACTTGGCTGCAAGTCATCTGAGTGCTCAGAGTCTCCACTGCCTAAGTGGATGCTGAGTGGAGGAAATGATGGTGTCTGAGAGAGCAGCTCTGAAAAAGCTGAAACTGTGGATGTGTCGATGGAATCCGGCAGACGGGCTCCTTCCATCACATCAGGTGCCTCTGTTAAACTCTGAGCCGTAAGGTAGGCAGTACCAATACTTACGTAGGGGGTAGGATCTGTCAGTGCCTCCTCAGCCCCAGAAGAGAACTCTGGTTGGAAAGAGGGACTTACATATTTCTTTGCTTCATCCTCATTCTGTGTCCTTTCCAAATAGCCCAACGTTGATATGACTTCACTTTGGTCTGCAATAGCTTGGCCATCAGACAAAGTGCTTGATTCAAAGATGTCCTCCAGGGTTTTGGCTTCAGTTTTTGACTCTGGATTAACTGTGGCAGACTTACTAGGAATGGGCAGAGATGTGGCTGTGGGAAGCAAAACGTCTAATTCTGTCTCTGAGCTAAGGACGGGGATCCCAGTCGTGAAGATAAAGTCTGTGTGATCTAATGGATTTCTGTCTTCAGGAGCCTTCGATTCAGGTGTTGCCTGAGTGTAATTAGCCAGCAGAATATCACCAGAAGCCTCAAAGTTTTCCTCGGTTGAAGACAGGTTAACAGCTGCCTCATACTTCTCTTGAACTTGAGTGCTCTCTTCACTACTGTCAGGCGGTCCCGAGGGTACTTCTGGATCCAAGTCCGTCTGCATTCCAAGGATGTCTTCATATATTGGTTTAGTGTGATCAATATCTATGATAGTATTTTTATCTGATGTGAGCTCAGGTATAATTTCAAGGATGGTACTCTCCGTCATTGTCAATATTAAATCCTTGTCCTCTTTGTCCAGATCTATAATAATACTTTCAGTGGCTTTTCTTTTGTCGGGTTTCAGCGTGGAATCCTTGAATCCCCAGAAATGGTCTTGGAAACTATCTGCCGCACCTTCTGTGGCCTTCTCATATGATGCTGTGCTTGCCGGTGTGCCGGTTGCTTCAGGAGAGCCTTCTCTCTGCTCAGGATGAAGTGGCAGCACCATTGAAACTGTCGGGAATCCATTAACAGTAACAGCTTCGACACTTGGAACCTTGGGATGTTTTTCCAGGGATCTATCAGAAACAAATGTGGTGCTTCCTTGCCTAGTTGCCTGAGTCATTCCAGAAGCGTGGACTTCTGCACCAACGGCATCCAATTCCCCAGAACCTTCTCCAGAATGTTCATAAAACAGGTCAGATGGTTTCGGTGTTGATGTAACAAATCCTTTGGCCATTTCAAGATCATATGTTCTAGCCAGAAAATCAGTGGCAGGGGTTGCTGTTTCTTTAGTTTCTGCTGTCATAGAATTCTCGCTAGAGACTTGATCAGTCAGAGGCTGTGGTCTACTGGTCTGGATTTCTTCTGCCCTACGGTGCGTCTGATTTTGAGGCTGTCCGGGGCCTGTGGAAAAAGTGAGAGGTGCCGTGAAGGGCCCTTCTGTTCTGGCATCACTTAAAATTTCTGGTAGCGTTGTGCTGGATGCTGTCTCACCATCTTCAAAAATGCTGTCTGTTTTGGAAATGAGTGGTCTCATTTCATTTGCTACATTTTCCATTCCCTCATAGTCTCCACTTGTATCATTTAAGATGCTGGCTTCTAAACTTTGTACTTGAGAAGTCAGGGGATATAATGTGCTAAGGACTTGTTCTATTTCAGTAAAATTCACTGATCCTAGAGTAGGCAAAACTTCTTCCCCAGATCCCAGTCCAGAGAATATAAGATCTGTATCTGACTCTTTAATTATCGGGCTCGTAACTTTGGGAAAGGGTTTTATACTCTCTTCCTCTTTGACGGTTGAACCTGCAATTACACTTTCAGCTGGTACTGATTCAGTCACTGAGGCAGTAGCTAAGAAAAAATGGGATTTTTCAGTAACTTCAGGGAGACTAGTGTACAATACCAAGCCCTTTGAATCTAGAGTTGGAGTGGACACGTCAGCTAAGGAAATGACTTCCTCCTCCATTCTCTCATCAGTACTGTAAGTTTTCTTTGTCGTTAGTGTGAAATAACCTGTAGTTTGGAGTCCAGGTTCAGGAAATGTCTGTGAATCAAAAGTTGTTTGTTCTGGTGCAACAGAGCTTTGAAGGGGTTCAAAAGATTCTTGCTCTTGAGTCTTTTCCTCTGATACTATTTCACTTCCATTTCCTTGCCTTACAGGGTTGACTTCTTGTCTAGGCCATAATTCGTCTGGCTCCACAGTTGGGGGAAAGTCCATTGAAACTGTGTGATTCTCCTTCATCTCCCCCTCTTCAGTTGAAGCTTTAGTACTCTCAGCTTCTGCTGTTGGCAAAATGGTGGATCTTTGATCAGTTTCATTGATAGCACCTTCTTCTCCCAATCGTTGGTCAATAAATGGGGAATCTGTTCCAGAGGCTTTTCCCGCGGCACTGGGAAACACTTGGTCAACAGAGCTGCTTACTGAGAGCAAGGGCTCACCTGAGCCCTCAGCAGAGGCTGTGAATTCTTCCCAAGGGAAGGCTGAGGTGCTGACCAAGGTGCTGCCAGGTTCTTCCGAGTCAGCAGTGTGGTTACTGAGGTCCGAGGTAGGTGTTACAGATGGTAACATCTGGGTATCCTTAAATGCTGCATCCCCTGAGCCTTCCATCATCACTATTTCTTCTTTTGTTATGGGATAAGATACTGTCGAGTATTCTCTGAAGTCACCACTGAAATCTTCCTCCAAAGGAAAATCTGTAGAAAAGCCCTTTATTTCTGCCCTGTGAGTTGGCTCTCCTGAGATCTCTGAAACCAAGTTTTCCTTAGATGTTTGGCTTATAGTTTCAGCAACCTCCCTGTCCACTGCAGTACTGAAGACTTGTTCGGTTGGCTCAAAAGGGAATACAGTTTCCACATTTGGAGACCAAGTGCCAGCTGCCTCCTCTTCAGCTAGAATTTCAGGCTCTAAATTTAATGAAAGTGAAGAAAGAGTGGTGGTTTCTGGGTCAACAGCAGCTTCTCCGGAGCCTTGCTCCATAAAGAGAGAGACGGGGCTCCCTGGGACAGTAGGTGACCCTTCCAGAACCCCAGGTTGACTGCTAAGGCTGGGATCTGTGGTCTGTGCTGCCAGATTGTCTAAAACTTCTGTTTCTGTAAAGACAACGGTAGAACTTGTCGTTTCCCTTTCAGACTGTGTGGGTGTCATCTGGGACGTGAAACTCTTCCTAGTAGCAGCTGCTGAATCATCAGGTGGAGTTTCACTTGAGCTTTCTAACTCAGAGGGTGAAACAAACTGATCTAATCGCTGTGTAGGGGAATGTACCTCAACTGTAGAAGCTGTACCTGTAGTTCCCTTCTCCTCCTCTTTTCTTGTTGTTTCCTCCAGAGGTGGACTGAAAACCCACTCATAAGTGTCTGTCTCCCTTACAAATTTGGTAGGCACTACTGCAGAAACCTGTTCAGAAATTGAATATACAGTGGTTGTAGGAACATCCACAAGGCTCTCCGTGATCACGATCTTGCTGGTGTCTGAAGTAACGTGGAGGTCTGTAGTATTTCTCTGTGATAAATCAGTTATCATGGCAAATATTTTATCTTTGTCTTCTTCTGCTTCCCCAGAGCCTTCCGGAATTGGAATTGAAGGACTTCCCGAGAACTCGACAGTGTGTCTAGGGGTTATTTCCACCCAGCTTTCTACTGTGGACAACGGCTCATCAGACTGTGGAGTGCCTGTTAAGATAAATGATGCATCCTCTGAGACAGGTGCTGATACAGAACTTGCAACCATACTTGGAGTATGTGTGGTAGAACTTTTTTCTGCCTCTTCACCAAACGTTCCTTCGGTAGCCCCTGAAAAGATGATTTTTTGAGATTCCTGGTCAATGGCAGCATCTCCTGAAGACTCTTCTGGAAACAGAGGTACCGATTCAGCATGTTCATGCACCAGATGATCAAGTTCAGGATTTTTCTCTGTGATTGAGTCTGGCCCCTCAGTGGCTTCTCCCTCATGGATTGAGGCTGTGGGGAAAATATCAGGCTCGCCACTTGAGAAAGGCTCTGCTGTTTCAGGGTAAATCTCGGGTCTCCACGTAATTTCAAGGGACTCCGTTGTTTCTTTAGATTCATTAGGTTGCATGGCAGTGGACAGTCCAGCATGGGTGATTATAAACTGATGGCTATCACTTTCACTGCTGTCTGAAAAATTTTGAGAAGGTGCAACACTTTCGAACTGGCCACGCCTAGCTTCTGCTGCTTCTGGGTCCTTGGGAACAGTGGTAACTACATGCTTCCCATTTATGTACTGCACGGATGGGGTGGTCGTGACATCAGTGGCATTGGCACACTCCTCATCTTCTTCATCCTCTTCACTGTGCAACATACCAAGTAACTCAGGTAAAATTTCAGCAATTAGATCGTGCTCTGGATCTGTTTCTTCACTACAAGGCTCATCTTCTTTAGATTCTGAATCTATTGGATGACCACTTACACTGAAATCACTCATTCGACCTGAAAAAAACAAAGAGTTTTCACAATACTTAAATAGAAGATTTGGCAGTGTACGATAGAAGAAATCGATAGCAAGGCTGGCTGATCACACTCTCACACAAAAAGAAGGATTCAAATCTGTTCACAGTAAGAGCAATCACCCTTCTACACATGGTTCTCAGTCTTCGCATTTGCTGTTTGATATTAACAACGGGAAAGATAAATCCAATTGTAGCAACAGGTCACAAAAGCTCTTCAACATGTTTAACAAAACCACATCCTTAAAACGAAACAAGGCACCAGGTACACACAGTGTAATCATGAAATGGAAGAATTCATCTCTGTTCAAACTGGAAAAAAAGAATTTCAAGTTAAGATCCCTTCACGAGATCATACAGAAAAAAGTAACTGTTGTCCTTCATGTTGGTGAATGCAAAGATACCCTCTATTGAATAGGGAAGTGAGAAGCAATTTCTTCTAGCCTCCTGTCATAATTTACTCTAGAGAAGACTGTTTTTAGAAAAGTAAAAGAGAGGTTTCTTTACAGCCCTTTCACAGTGTGATGACAATCCTGTCCCACGCAACAGTAAGACAAGACTTAGCTGTGTAATAAACTGCAGCCACATTCCATGCACAAGGGCAGGAAGCCCTGGGGAGGAGGGGCTGGGGGTCTCCTTGCAGGGCTGTCTCACAGAAAGCACCAGGAAAGAAGAGCCCCCCACACCTTTCCAGCTTTATCTGTAATGAGAGGTGATCTGGCCTGGGGCAATTGTCATTCTTTTCATTAACCTTTTCTCCAAAAGAAGTTCAGGAGTCACTTCTAAACATTAGAACTAGCATACCTGATATAACACCTATCCTCGGAACATTTCCTAGACTGTAGATTGCCACAGGGTATCAACCACTAAGCCCATCTGTCTTTTCTCTCTCCAAAAATCCACCAGCAAAGCTCCTCATCCAAACACCAGGAGGGGGACATTCTCAACCCTCATTTGCATCGGAGTGGAATTCAGTGGTCCTTGGAGAGGGTTTCAGAATCACGGCAGCACGGACAGGTACCTGTGGGTGTTCTGACCCCAGGAAAGACACAGAGAAGCTCGTAGGGTTGCCCGGGGTCTCGCCCTCTGGTCCCGGGAACACTGTTGCAGATACAGCTTTCAGCCTAGCCCTGATCCATGCCACACATGCTTAGGTTGAACCTGAGAACTTACAGGAGGAATAATAATTACAACGACGGAATCACTCCTACCCTCTATTGGTAGGGAAATGGCTTTTGTTGTCAGAAGCCACTCCCCGTCACCCAACATCTAACATTTCCTGATGGCAAAAAAGAAAAACACTCTATTGAGACGGTAGCAATATTGTCTGTATTCTTTGCATGCGTGTGTGTTTCAGTCATGTCTGACTCTTTGCCATTGTATTCTCTGTGTCAGCATAAATACAGAAGTATATGAACATCCAATAAAAACTCTACAGAGCTCCTTCTGTTTTTAACTATGGTTTGCTAATTAAAAAAAGAGAGACCGCAAAACGTTTATGTAAGTAGAAGATATATTGTATTTACATTAATCCCTTTCACTCTAATAAAAACAAAAAAGAAAACTTTTTTCTCTGTATCCCATCTTCACTATATTGCCACCATAAAATATCAGTACTATTTGTGTCAGAGTAGGTCACTCTTCCCTACTACATGTGCATCCTATTTAACTTTCACACACTACAAATCACTCCTTATATCTCCACTGAATACATTCGGTGCCTCAATCATGTAAACAAAGTGGGATAGGTATTCAAATGAACAAAAAATACTGCTACCCTAAACAGAAATGTGATCAATACATAACTCTGGCATATTACAAAAATATAAAACCCCACCTAGAGGGGTGGGATGGGGTGGGAGGTTGAAGGGAGGTTCAAGAGGGAGGGGACATATGTATTAGCTATGGCTGATTCATGTTGATGTAGGGCAGAAATCAATACAATACTGTAAACCAATTATCCTCCAGTTAAAAAAAAAAAACAACTAAAAAATAAATAAAACAGATGGCCAACAGGGACCTACTGTATAGCACAGGGTACTGTGCTCAATATTCTGTAATAATCTAAATGGGGAAAGAATTGAAAGAGAATTTACATATGTATATATAGAGCTGCATAACTTTGTTGTATACCTGAAACTAACACAACATTGTAAATTAACTATAAACCAATATAAAATAAAAATTTTAAAAATTAAAAATATGTACTAATATAGATGATTTCTGCCACAGAAGTTACAGCTATTCCTAATTGCCAAACTCACAGAAGTAACTAAATGCCTTACCTTTGTTTTCAAAAAAGGGTAAGTTCATTTAATATTAGATCATAGAAGTTATTACTCTGATCTTATACTGTCTCATGGTGTATGTTTTAAAAGAAAACATCTTCAGATGACAAATACCTTTTAATATAGCTTGTGTTGAAGGCTACCTCTCACTAAGGAAAAAAGAATGTGAGAGAATATATATGCATATTCTTATATAGGTATATGAGAGAATGCATCTTTAAATGCCTTCTGTACAAATGAATCTTTTGAAATATCACATATATAACCTTATCTAATCACTAAATCAAGCAGCCTCATTGTTAATACTATTTGAATACAGTTGAGTGAAATCGTGTTAGTCGCTCAGTCGTGTCCGACTCTGCAACCCTGTGAACTACAGCCCACAAGGCTCCTCTGTCCATGGAGTTCTTCTCAAGGTAAGAATACTGGAGTGGGTTGCCATTTCCTTCTCCAGGGGACCTTCCCGACCCAGGCATTGAACCCAGATCTCCTGTGCTACAGGCAGATTCTTTACCATTTGAGCTACCATGAAGCTACACTCAGTTAAACGATTCTGTGAAACTTTGTAGAATTTAACAGGAACTTCAAAAATATGCCAATTTTAAATTGCTTATAGTGCCCGGAGAATCCCAGGGACAGGGGAGCCTGGTGGGCTGCCGTCTGTGGGGTCGCACAGAGTCAGACACGACTGAAGCGACTTAGCAGCAGCAGCATAGTGTCATTTAGCATATCACCCTTTTCATTAGGTTTCATTAGGTATAAATATCATGAGAACTCATTATGAAAAATGACCACACATACAGTCTAAATTTCCACAACACCTTGCACTTAAATACAGAAAGAATTTCAATAAGAAGCATAGGTGTGTGTCAAGCATATATAAAAAAATCCCCATCACATTTTGTACCTCTGTATAAGCAGTGGAGATTAAACTAACTACTCAGCCAAGCTTCTCCAGCCAAACACAAGGATACATAAGGAAATAACTGCTTGATAGTCTTTATTTATAAACTCCTAGGCTGGGAATAGGGTAAAAATATTCAATGTTATTATAGATTTCTATGAATTTCTAAATAAATTCCTTACTTTTTAGAAAAACAAAATGGATATAAACATATCCCATGAACTTCTTAGTGAATAATTATAGATAGAGGTTCATTAGGTATGATGTTGGTAGCTCTAAAAACAAGTGGGGTGGAAAAAAGCAGAAAGAAGACACAGAGGCCTGTCAGTGTGTCAAATGTCAACATGTCAAAGGAACTGACACTCTGACGCTCACTTACATGTTTTACAAAGGAAAAGAATAATTTAAAATAAAATGTTTTCCTAGTAAAGAAAACAAAGAACTCATTGTAAATCAACAATTTTTATAATAATTTCATTGACTATCAACTCATTAAGTCTATTTAATTCAATTAATTAAATTCCCTGACATTCATTTTATGTTCTCTAATTGCAGTTCAATGAACAGAGTATAATATTCTTTTAGCCCATTTTCCACTTGGATAAGGAACCCTGACATTTCTTATTGCTCATAAATCTGAGGACTCCCTTAGCATTTTAGACCAGCGTGTTAGAATATTTCACCAAAAGACTCAACTGTTAGATGCAATTTATTCCATTTTCTAACCTAAATAAATACCACAATACTTCAATCACAGCCATAAACTTCACAACACAGCTCAGCATCGTACTGGTTTTTGCATGCAAAATTAAATTAACTCCCACAACCATGCATGGCACCCAAAAATGCAATCTCCCCAAGATCAATTGATTGCACAAAATTTACTAAATACTTATTCTCTATGAGACTATATGGCAGACTCATATTTACCAACTTTACAGAAACCTATGGCCTCCAAGGGTGTCTTCCAAATCTTTCTCTTTCTCTCTGAAACAAGTCCTCATGCCAATAGGTTAGAGAAATGACCTTCCTATAACTCTTTTTGCAAAGGACACTTTGTGATTGTATGTAATGCAGATGTACCAATCATTACATTTAAATTAGAATTCCTTTATCTACCTGCCTTCCAAGTACCTGATCTGCCTTGCCTCAGAATGGCAGAAAATACAGAAATACTTAAGCAATTTCATCTTATACTTCTCATTGTTCTTTGAAGTTGGACTGACCAAATAACTATCAGTGCATCATAATAAACAGTGATTGAGAAGATATATTTCAAAAGGTGCTCATTAAATATGAGCACTGTAAAAATGCTCCACTTAACAAGAATTCTTAAACAAAGATATGAAATGTGACATAAAATTATTTGGTTTTCTTTTCTGAAAGGAATCTTCTCACAATTAACTTATCAGTGAAAAGTGAAAGTGAGGTCGCTCAGTTGTGTCCGACTCTTTGCTACCCCATGGATTATAGCCCACCAGGCTCCTCCATCCATGGGATTTTCAGGCAAGAATACTGGGTGGGTTGCCATTTCATTCTTCAGAGGGTCTTCCTGACCCAGGGATTGAACCCAGGTCTCCCTCATTGTAGCCAGACGCTTTACCATCTGAGCCACCAGGGAAGTCTTAATAACTTATCAGTATTTATTATTAAAATAAGTTGTGTTCCAAATGGTTTCTTCTGATTTCTTAATATTGGTTCAAGGGTGAGGAAAATATTCATTGCCCAGGGCTTTGAAGACAAGTTTTTTGGCCAAGAGATTCTCTACAGATGAATCGACATTTTATTCTTAGCATGGCAAACTTGTTTTCATACTTTAAAAATGTCATGAAGGGCTTCCCTGGTGGCTCAGTGGTAAAGACTCCACCTGCCAAAGCCAGAGACATGGGTTCAATCCCTGATCCAGGAAGATGCCATGTGCTGAGGAGCAACTAAGCCCGCGCACCACAATTATTGAGCCTGTGTTCTAGAGCCTGGGAGCCACAACTATGGAGCCCACGAGCCGCAAGTACTGAAGCCTGTGAGCCCTAGAGTCATGCTCTGCCTCAAGAGGACCACTGCAATGAGATGCCCACGTACAGCAGCTGGAGAGTAGTCCCCAGCTCACCACAACTAGAGAAAAAGCCTGAGCAGCAACAGACCCAGCAGAGCCAAAAATAAATAAATAATTTTTGTAAAAAGTCACAAAATCGACTTAGGATAGACAGGTGAATTCACTCCTGCCACTGCCACCTCCATCTCACCCATATTCCAATTTGCTCCTCTCTATTTAGTTTCTAAAGTTACTTCTTCATCCCCCTTTCTTGCCACCACCCTCACCCACCATGCATATTATGAGAGAGTTGCAAGAGCTATTATTGCAAACCAGAAAAGTTTCTTTGTAGGGTGTGTGACCGGTGGGGGGTGTGGAGGGGAGTAGGGAACACCTGTGTTTCTGTGAAAGCAAGTATTTCATCATGAAATTGTGATCTGCTCTATTTTGTACTAACAGTGCAACCTCATGGAATAATTAATGACCCCAGCTCTGAGGTGAACAAATTCTTACAAAAGACGACTCTATTTTAGAATTTTATTCTAGGGTGATATAACTTTTATTTGGACTGCAAGAGTCAAACCACAGAACTCTACACAGCGTATGTATAATCTTTTCTCTGTTTCTATGAATGTATTTTAACAGCTTGAATATACCACGCTAATAGATTTTTTTTAATGGCATTTCACACAAAGCTTTATTGCTAGCTGACCTCAAATTACTCATCAAGTATATTTAAGTACTTAATGGCAAAATTTTGTAGACATAGCACAAGTCTTACAATCACACTGTTAGCAGACACAAAACATAGTTGCTAAGATGCAGAGGCAGCTGGCTAGAGTCCATGTTTTCTATAGGGAATTCTACAATTTAAGAGCTTTTAATCAAATATAAGTATATACCAATCCACTCAGTGGAGAGATACTAGGATCACATTTCTCTATTAAAATAGATTTCAATGTGTGGGAAAAAAAAGATTTTGGTTCCTTATTTAAAAATACAATAGACAGCCATACTGAAGTACTTGAGAAACACTTTTGGAATTTAAATAGAGAAAACTTGAAGTTGTCTAAGATATTTAAGTTTTCTGACACATACCTATGAATCTAATATATCCAGACATAAGCAAATGCTTCAATTTCATTCACCATTGAAATATTCTTAACTAAAATAAAATGCTAGCTGCCACCTTGTAAAACAATGAAGACTACCTAATGTGCTTTTCCACTAGGTTGTCTCAGACATTCCAAATTTCCCAACATTTTCAAAATTTGAGACACTAAAAATGGTGCCAACTCAGGATGTTGAAAAAATAAATGACATTAGTGATCAAGATATAAATATCTTCCCCAAATCTTGTCACTTGTTTTCATATGCTTAAATTACTTTAATAATTGAAAATCACGTGATATTTAGATCAACGCGCAATCCCTCCAGAGGTAAGAGATTAAACTAGAGGCCAGGAGATCAAGATTGGATTCTGTGACCCGTGTCTCCCTGTTAGCTCTGCTAGCCGAGGTTCATTTGGTGTACCACCCATGCATGCTATCGGACACTGACAGCTCCTGCTTGCTGAGAAAGGAGCTCAATATTTCTCAATTCATGAATTTTACACCCAGAAAGCGTAATAAACAATATAAGCGTTTCTGATGGCCTCACTTTTGAGGCAGACATGTTATGGGGATGATAAATGGGAATCATCTCTTTTCCCAGCTTCAAATAATCCTCTAATAATGCTGTTCTTTCAAGTGGAAAGAATGTGTTTAGATACAGTCATCTGCTCTAAGTGAGCTTAAGGAGTTACCACTGAGTGTGGGCTTTTCTTGCTTATAGAAGAGGCCCAAGGGACTCCCTAACTTCCAATTTTTAAAGGGTAAGGGTTTTCCTGGAGAGCTTAATCAAGTAATTTTGGGCCCTTCAAGCATTTTTGAACAGTAAGATAAAGAGCTGCATGAAAAAGAAGGCAGGTTATTTCAGTTTGTAAATGTTTCCTTGAAAGCAGAGCAAATAACAAAAACCAATTATTGGGCAGTACTTACTTTTCTTATCTTTTTCATGTTAGTTCCCCATGATTGTCAAAACTTTTCATAGATGAATAGATGACAGATAATGACTAGATGCCCAACACCAGAAAAATACTTTGGTCAAGATCAAGGATTCAAATTTAGGTAAAACACTTTGACATAAGTAAAACGAATGCCCCTCATATATGTGTGTGTGTGTGTGTATCTCAATACTTCCTTGTAAGCTCTCCAATTACAGCTACTAAACTGAACTTTACCAAACATCAGTTTGTTTTCATTACAACACTCCCTTCTTCAAAAGTTACCTCTTCCAACTGACCTCTTCAATAGCATGTTCAAACAGCTCCATGGCTGTCCTCACATTTATCCTCATCCTCTCATTCTCTGCATCTCTGAGTTGGATGCAGAGAAATCTATGCCCCCATCTCAATATCCTCCTCATTCCCAACTCACACTTCTATTCAACAAGAATCCTCCTGCCCCAAACTTGGAATGCTTCATAAACCCTCCTTGGAGCTTCACTCCTGTATTTATGAATGATCCAGCTGAAGTCTCCATTCCTCCAGTCTGTCTTCACTAAAACTCCTCAGCCGGAACTGGTTGTGTCTTTCATTTGTATGCCATAGGACTTATGTCATATTGTTTCTTATTTATAAATTCCCTAGTGGGTATTATATACTTGTCTCACCTTCCTTACTAACTTCTATGTTCCGTAAAGTGAAAGGATCTTTTAAACATGTAAAGCTTTCCTTATTCTAGCCACTTAGCTTCTCTTTGGGAATTTAGTTGAAAGAATGTCTACATAGTTATTTATCATCAAGAATGGAAACATTTACATTTACTACTTTGACCCTTTCTTTTAAATATCTGCATTTTTTCTGGTCCTGAAGAAACTGTTTTTTGGCTGCAATAATAGCTCAAATTCTGAGACACAACTAAAAGAAACACAGATAATGCAAATATTAAAGACTTCTATGGCTATGAAAATCAGATAATCTAAGTGGGCAGGCATAGTCTCAATATTATTTTTTATCATTCTTTTCCTTTCCAAATATAGAATCCATATAGGTTTATCTCAGGGCAATACTCACTATTTTTCTCAAGTGGAAATATATAATGAACATATTTACTTTGTCAGTATAGTCAAAAGAATCCTTAAGCCATGAGCATATGTATTTCCTTTTAATTTCCATGCTGATAGAGAGAAAGTAATACGGGTATGGCAGTGTGAGGTATGCAGGTCTGTATAATTCAAGATACATTCTCCACCCCTCACGATCACTTTTGATCCAATTACAATTACTCTGAAATGTTAAAAAAACACAGGTTTCCATTATAGTTAATTCTATTTTCTTCCTTCCTTACAGATGTCAAGGTTCATTTAACATGTGTGAGAAAAGCTACACTTCCCAAAATGTGATAAAGGCCAGCATTTCATTTAGGGGAGACTGAATTAAACATTTTTTCCCCCTTAAAACTGGTAAAATACAACTTAAACTTGCAGGGGTTTAAAGCAACCCCTTCCCCAATATGTCTATATTTCAAGGTCAGAAAGCCTTTACTTTACTGTAGGGTTCAACATTCTCCAGGAATAAAGACTGCATGCATTAAAAAAATACAGACGTCTAATACTAAAAAAAGAAGGCAAATTTAAGAAAAGAAACAAAAAATATGAAGGCCTGGGTCCCACCACTAGAAATTCAGATTCAAGTTGTCTAGTGGGGGTTGGGAGAGTGGATATTTTTATATGGAGGCTCCCTGGTGATTCTGATATAAAGCCGAGGTTGAGAAGCAACATGAGCAGAATTTGTGCACTGGGGGATTTCCTGGGGCTCCTTCAAACCCCTGCACAGAATGGCATCACTGTCGGTCAGCTGCTGATACCTGGTTGGTGCTGTTCTGTGGCCTTCTGGGCAACATGGATGGTTGCTCAGCAAGAGGATGAATGCCCAGAGTTTCCTGTGAGGCTGATTCTGAGACTTTGTCTGAAATAGTAACTTACTTCATTGTTGCTGCTGTTGTTCAGTCTCTCAGCTGTGTCCAACTCTGCGACCCCAAGGACTGTAGCAAGCCAGGCTTCCTTGTCTTTCACTATCTTTTGGAGTTTGCTCAAACTCACGCCCATATTACCTCTATTTTTCTTTTTTATTAAAGCAAGCAACTGGCTTTTATTGTATACTTTTCTTGCTTATTGATTATTTCAAGTTGCCTTCCCAACTAAGCTATGGATGACATTATTTTCCTTTCCCTAGCCCTGGTGGCTCAGACGGTAAAGTGTCTGCCTGCAATGCAGGAGACCCAGGTTTGATACCTGGCTCAGGAAGATCCCCTGGAGAAGGAAATGGCAACCCACTCCAGGACTCTTGCCTGGAAAATTCCATGGACGGAGGAGCCTGGTGGGCTACAGTCCATGGGGTCTCAAAGAGTCGGACATGACTGAGTGACTTCAATTCACTTCAGCCACAGAGTAGCTTGCCTGAATGCCTTTATTTCAACAAGCCTTTAAAATACTTCCTGGGAGTGAATGTGAAGAGATGGGCAGAGAATGTTTTATCTTCAGAGAGTGAAATGGCTCCCTTAGAAAGCAGAGCAAGGTAAGATCACAACGTAATAAAAGATGGTAACTATAGTATATTCCGCTGTACTCTACAGAAGCATATGTTGGTGTGTTTTCTTCTCCCTTTCTCAACTTAGAGAAACCCAAACCTACTCCGAACAGCACATGGCCAAAGAAACTAACTCACCCTGTGAGATGCCAGGAATACTGTGGTGTAAGATGAAAAGATGAAGTCATTGGAAGCCAGACAAGGTAGTGTATGCCGATCCTAGAGGCAAGCAGGTCTAAGTACCATACTGAGACATAATATGTCAAGCTTTCATAGACACAGATGTTGAAGTACAACTAAACTTTCCCTCTCACTCAAGGGATTCTTTCTTTCCAGTTTCAAATCTCCTACTTTAACTTATCTATGGAAAAAAAATTTTGATACATTATCACAATAATTCTAGCAAGTATTTAGAAGGTTTGCCGTAATTTAGTCTCCTCCTCCAAATCAAACCACTCCTTTTGAGAATAATTATAGCTTTCATGCCATCGGATCAGGGTTTCCTTCTTGATTTACACTCAAAAGATCTGAATATTGGCATATCCCTCTAAGGAACACAGTTTCTCATGCAATAGGTGCTGAATTGTCCACACAATACCCTAGGTTGAAACAATATTTTACAATTTCCATTGCCTCAATTGTGTTGTAAAAAATCAGAGTACTTCCATGCAAATGAAAAAAAAATACACAACAGTTTTCACTAAAAATTGTTCCCCTGTCCCCTCAACCAGAGCCCCATTCTTGGAATCTTCCTATTAATAAAGTCACTTATTAACCAGCTTTTTAAAAAAAATATATATGTGACAAACTGGCCTCAGTGAGATTCAATGTAATAAATTTTGCAAATAAATTTTAAAACTGACAAAAACAGATAATGCATTTAAATTATTTTTTCATTTTACCTCATTAAAATGAAACCTTTATAAAGCATTTCTTTTTCTGTTTCTTTTATCCCTTTGCTCCTCTCACCACACGTCTCTCCCCTTAGCTACACCCCTCCCCTCCAAAAGTTCTGAACACTGTCTGGGCCCGTGAATACATTTTTTATTCACTGCACAAATGAATGATCTAAGAGCTATTAAGAAAGAAGAATGTAATCCCTGTGTAGAGAACTAGGGGGTTTCCTTGACAACAACAAAAAGACAGCAGGGAATGCCCATGTTTTCTATGAATATGCAAGAAGAGGCCTGGCCCAGCACCTGGAAAAATTTATAAAGAATTTGTGAAAAGATCTTTTCTTTGAAAAAAATTAAATTTGCAATCATCAAAAATCACAAGTCCAATTTTCACACATGAAAAAGAGCAGAAAGCTAATGAGTTCTACATGTTGATAGTATAGAATCAATACTATAACTATATTTAAAATTTAAATAAGGGCTGCAGCTGCTTCTGATTTGCACCCAAAATGGCATCACCCTAGACAAACACAATCCATAGATGATTAAAATTTTAACAAGCTCTTGCAGTCAGACAGATACTAGAGTATAATTATATTTGTCTCACTGTAGTATAAATCATCTCAAATTTTAAGGAAATTGCATTTTTAACATACTTAATACAAAACAATCTACATTTTCTGACATTTAGACGTTCACAACGAAACAACTGCCGTAGCTGAGAGGGGATTCATTTCTACTACGTCATTGCCATGTGCAAAGCACTATGCTGGGTGCTTTCTAGTCACTTAGGAGGTATTAAACGTGCGATGTGCCTGCCACTGTGTCGTGCAAGCCCAGGAAGAGATCCCCTTCTCTTTTAAGTAATCTCGTGAGTTTGTAGTATTAGCACATGAGAGAAGACAATGGCACCCTACTCCAGTACTCTTGCCTGGAAAATCCCATGGATGGGGGAGCCTGGTGGGCTGCCGTCTATGGGATCGCACAGAGTCGGACATGACTTAGCAGCAGCAGCAGCAGCATTAGCACATATGTTTACTATTATAACAACTGAGGCCTGTGGCGATCAAGCAATTTACCCAAGATCAAATAGGTGGCAGATAACAATGTTGACCATGAACCCAAGTCTGTTTCCAAAGGCTCTTTCCACTCCATCGAACTGTATCCCATGGATCAAATCAACTACCTATCCATGGACTTTCAGAATATCACAGAGTATGCTTCAGAAATCCAGTTCTAGTATAGTATGTAGTGAATGGCAATTATTTGACTATTTGTTGGATACATGTATATTAATATATTTGGATACATACATACATGTATGGCTAAGTTGGTAAAGAATCCACCTGCAATGCAGGAGCTCCCGATTTGATTCTTAGGTCGGGAAGATCTGCTGGAGAAGGGATAGACTACCCGCTCCAGTATTCTTGGGATTCCCTTGTGGCTCAGCTGGTAAAGAATCTGCCTGCAATGTAGTGAGATCTGGGTTGGATCCCTGGGTTGGGAAGATCCCTATATGTGTGTGTGTATATACGTGTGTGTATATATATATATACTCACACAGTGATCTTTTGTTATATAATCCCTGTGATTTGGAAAAAAAAGAGAGTATGTATCAGAATTTAGGAACTATTCTTTCTATACAATAATCACTACTACATCCATTTTACTGGCAAAAAATTCTGACAGAAAATTTAAGAAATTCCTGGGTCCACATGGCCAAGAATCAAAGGAAAGACTGATTGTAGTTTCCCTAACTTATATCACCTGCTTCTGTAATATTGCTAGTTCAAACTGCATTTGAATTAAGATATTATAGAAGTTTAGATCATCTTTTAGGTATACAGCCCACTCTAAAAAGTAGTTTTATGTCATTTAATTTTACAAATGTGTAATTCTGAACCGTGATACATCATGGGACGTGTTTTGAAAAGCTAAATGTACTTAACTTACAGATGATGCTATCTTTATCAAAATATATCAATCACTGAAAAATAGGAAAATGTGAGAGAACACTCCTTCCTGAGGAAGTTGCCTGAAGTTTCCATGATTTGTATAGGCTTCTAGGTGAATCTTAAGAAGGCATTCATCTTCTGAATCAGGGGAGCCACTCTGCCATTCAAGCCCTGTCTAGGAAAATGCCTGACAGTACTTGGGGCTCCTTGGCCCACTGGTGAGTCTCTGTTGTGAAGCAATAGGTTAATAATGAGTTTTCAGCCATTTGTCTTTGATCGTACCCTTCCAACAAGAACCAGCTTATATTTCATCCTTCTCATGAAATATTTTCTGAATCCCCTGCCTTCATTGATTTATTCTTTGTTGATATAATCTGCCATTTAGTCAGTATTTCACACCTAGTGTGTAATTATGCATTTCTGTACTGTTAATTACATTTGACTATGTTAATATAGGCTCCTCAAAAGCATTTAAAGGCTTTGGGAGCAGGGCCTATGGTTTACAGTTATTTTGTGTCCCTTTTGATTCTGTTAAAGAACAAAGCATGTTGTAGCTTTACCTGAGGATAACCCTTGACTGACTACTCTGCTAGAAGACAGTGTGAGCCTTTCTCTCAAGGTCACTGCTAATAACAAGTGGCATTTGTCTTTGGCTGACGCCCCACCTCAATAGCAGCTTCGACACTGGCAACTTGTAGTTGCAAGTGCCATTTTCAGAAAGAATAAGCTTCTTTATGTTAAGAAGAAGACAGCAAAGTTCCTTTTACCCAACTACAGGACATCTCTTTTATTAGTAAGCCTCAACCTGTGAGAAGCATGATTTTAATGTCTTCAAGATTTTCTTGAGATTAGTGGGTTAATAAATATTTATACAGCATTTAAAAGTTTGAGATTCTCTGTGTTTTGTATGTGTGTCTTATGTGACTGTATGTGTTATACATACAAAACATTTCACTTAGAAGGACTTGGTAAAAAAGGTAAGCTTTGATCTGTACTGTAGTGTTAAGCTCATTAATCATTTAAAAATATTAAGGCCAATTCTTTTTTTCCTACTATAGAAACGAAGGGAAAGGAGACAGTCTCTTCTTTTTTTCATTATTTTGCCAATAGAAGAATTCAGTCCTTTTCTAGACAGCCAAGGAGGAATGAGGGAAGCCATCCTAATTCCCTGCAGGGGAAAAAAAACATGTGCTTCTCTGGCAGGGAGCCACAGCTGGAGCCCAGCAAAGAGAACCACTCAAGTGTGTCGGCACCCGCCCCATCCACGTTCAGGGATGTGCTCCAAAATTCTGCAGGAGAGAAACAGCCCAGAACCAGAGCTGCTGGTTTCAGCATGCTGTTCTCCTGCCATCGCAGGTATCTGAATAGCATACACAGAGCCCCTTATTAGCAGCAAACGAAATCTAAGCCATCTCCTCTTAAACCAATAGAATGCCAATGAGAAGCCAGTCTTTCCAGAGTCTATGTTCTTTCAGAAACTGACAGACAGAGCAGCACCTGAGCCAACAGCGAGTCATTATTCCTGAGTTCATCAGGGGAGAGAATTGCCTCACTGCAAAAATGCTCCAAGGAGTGCCAAGACTCAGACTAGTACCAAAGTGCCAGACCCAGTGTGCCTCTGTCTGCCATCTGCTGCATTTCCCCTGGACACCTCACAAATTACCTCTGAAGTTTAAACATGATAAAATATATCAAGAGTGGTCTGAAAATATCAAGCTCTAAGTGCACACTTGATGATTTTGCCCTGCACATACTCTGAAATATAATTATATATAATTTTGACTACATACAGCTATCAATAAGATTAAAGTTAGATTTGCTTAATTTGTTTTATTCAGAATCATGTAGGTAAATGTTCAAAGGTAAATGTTAATAAATGTGTATCATTATAGGGAGACATATACATACACGTAGTGAAAACTGTGTGCTTAGTCACTCAGTCGTGTCCAACTCTTTGCCACCCCATGGACTGTAGCCCACCAGGCTCCTCCGTCCATGGAATTCTCCAGGCAAGAATACTAGAGTGGGTAGCCATTCCCTTCTCCAGGGGATCATCCCTACCCAAGAATCGAACCCATGTCTCCTGCATCGCAGGCTGATTCTTCACCATCTGAGCCACAAGGAAAGCCCATATAGTGAGAGACCAATTTAAAAAATGTTTTTACTTAAGAAAAAATAAAGAAATTCATTCAGAAATGAGTAAATTTTTGCTGCTTTATTCTGAATTACCCAAATGATCTCATTCTCTTTCTAGCTGTGTTCTAAGGTACATGTTACTTTAGAAACTACCACTGGGGATGAGAGAGGGGTCCCAAGAAAGTAGGGCTCCTAATATCCCCCCCGTCAAACACTAACCAGAACAGCCACTCTTTTATGCGCTCAAAATATGGAGGCCCAAGAAAGGAATCTGATCCTCTAATTAAAAATCTGAAAGCAGTTCTACATAATAAATTCTATAAAAATGTGATTTAAAAAGAATTATATAAGTAACATTACTTTTTAAAACCTGATGACTGTGCTTTCAATGGTATGAATATTGGCATTTACCCAGATATCTCCTATACTTAGAGCTAATGACCCTTATTCCTTACCCTCTCCTCAACAGCATCATATTCAGGAAATAAATATTTAGCTCTATGTACATTTCTCAAATATACAAACAAAAACGCAGATGGGATTAATCATATGGGAATTATTTCTGAATGATGTAAGCAATCAGTTCAGTTCAGTTCAGTCGCTCAGTTGTGTCCGACTCTTTGTAAGCAATAAAGTACCATAATTCTCAACAAGGAAACAGAGCAAAAGAAACTCTAATTTAGAGACCAAAATTATTTTTCTCAAAACTTCATTAATCATTAATGCCATTTCATTAATAATTTCATCAATATTTTATATTTGTTATCATTTTAGTTTCATAGTGGCTTAATACCTGTCTTACACTTAGACTGGGTAGCTAGAAATGATAAAACTAGCAAAAAAGAACACCTGACCAGCAAATAATACCAAGCGAGTCTGACAAGTAATAGGCAGTATACATGAATTTGTTTAAAATAAAAACAAATAAGTCACTTATTTTAATGTTATAACCATAAGCATTTGCATAATAATTTGTACATTCAATATCTGTAGACTTCTAAATTATTCTTTGAGTTAAAATTACAGTGTATTAGTTTTTAAAATCATTCATAATCCTGTTACACTAATTTATGACATTTCAGATGATTTCAAGGAGGAGCATTCTTTTAAAAAAGGGAAAGAGTCCAGAATTGAGCTAACTCTTCCTATGCCTTTAAACTCTATAGATTTCATGTGTGTGTGTGTGTGTGTGTGTGTGTGTATTAGTCACTCAGTCATGTCTAACTCTTTGCAACCCCATGGACTGTATAGCCCACCAGCCTGCTCTGGAGGAGGAATGGAATTCTCCAGGCAAGAATAGTGGAGTGGGTAGTCATTCCCTTCTTCAGGGGATCTTCCTGTCCCAAGAATTGAACCTGGGTCTCCTTCATTGCAGGCAAATTCGTTATCTTCTGAGCCATCACATGTTCACAAAGAAAACCTTTCAATAACTTTTCAAAGTGCAGGTGTGCAAATTACTCCTGAAATAGACAGGAGCCATGTTTTCAGTATCCCCTGAACCACTGTTAAACACACCCTATAGCATTTTTCAGCTCATAAAAATTTTATGAGCTGAAAAGTTCCTTCAGATTTTTTTTAACTGCTAACTACAGTTGCCCTCCGGCAACAGCACCCTGAGTTGCTATTAAGATCCATTTGAGCAAATAGAACATAAACATGTCCTGCATAGTGTGTTTTGTTTAATAGTAGTAAAAATTTTTTAAAAATCAAGATTTATGTGACTTGCTGAGAGCAGCAAAAAAATTATGAATGCCTTGGTTTAGAGTAACATGGGTGGTATTTTTGCCTACTTGAATATACAGTATATGTACAGGTCAATTTTACGTTTTTGAATAGATTTATACAAATTTGTACATGTACCAAGGATTTTCCAGTTTGGAAAAATGTGCCTTGATACATAAAAAGGTTGGTTTTCCAGGCACATATGTATTTTTCCTTATTAATGAACACCTGCCTTAAAACTCATTAATTTAACATCTGCTCTCAGGTTTTCCCTTTTCAGAGTGAAAAATGCTTGAAAAATTAAATTTCTCATAGAAAACAAATAAAATGAATATAAAGCAGTTGGACCTCAGTCACCACCCTCATTGTCTTATCAAGACAATAAACGGTGTTTTTAGTCTTAAGAAGGGCATATATAAAGCATACAGAAAAGACAGATAGATGCAGGGACAGGGGAGAAAAAGAGAGAGATGGAGCGAGGGAGTTAATAGATAGATACATGTTCTATTCTCATCCCTAGCCCCCTGCACCCCACTGCACTCACTGGAACCCTCTGCCAAAGAAGATAAACAATTATTCCCTTTCCTTTCTGACCCATTGTTATCAATGCTGAATGGAAATTAGTTTGAAGGCAAGTCAAGGCCACATGTTTGAAAAGTGAGATTGACACATATACACTACTATATATAAAATAGATAACTAATGAGAATCTACTGTATAGCAAAGGGAACTCCACTCAACTCTCTGTGGTGACAAAGAGGGGATATATGAATATGTATAGCTGATTTACTTTGCTCTACAGCAGAAACTAACATAGCATTGTAAAGCAACTAAACTCCAAAAAAAGAAAAGAAAAGTAAAATAAAGGTAGAAAAAAGAGGAGGAAATACCTAGTTGTGTTTCCCAGACCCAGCTGACTTAAGTTTACAATTCAGATAAAAATACACACTTTGTATAAATGGTTTATGAGTTAAAGTTACTCAGACTCTCCATTTCAAGTAGCCATTTATAAACTTAGATTTTTTTTTTTTCTGATGGCTGCCAATTCTTCCAGGGAGATTGAGTTTCACTTATCCCGTTTGGTAATTTGATTACCCTCACCTCAATGTACAGTTTCCCATTTAGAAGAGTTTTTAAATGCAGAACATGTTTTACTGCTTTATCTATCATTTGATTCAACATAGTATCTACACTAACAAGAGAGTAATCTAAGTTGGGAAAAAACTTTTGTGTAGTTAGCCATTCAAGAATTTTTTTTTTAATTCTCAAATTAAGCATTCGTAGGAATCCCTAAGCTTCTCTTCATTTCTTTCTTTTTCATAGTAATATCTTCTTGTCACTTTCCAGCCCCACTAACAGCAATCCTCATTACCACTATTTGGCAGCCTGTCTTCTCTCTCCATCTCCAGTTCCAAGAGGCAGAAGAGCAATGTAGGAGAGAAGAAATATGGTTTCCAAGAAACAGCATCATTAACAGGCAAATAATGCTCCAATCCTGACCTCATTCAACTGTATTGGAAAGTGGAGATTAATATCAATACTCTGAGAGTGTATTCTCTTCTCTGCTATTCACTGTCCCGCAGGAGGAGCTTTTACATGGAGAAAGTTCTGGGTGGTAGAGGCCAAATTACCATCTAACTGAAAGCCAGCTGACTAGACATTAGAGCCACCTGTGTTCCCAACAAGTGCATCCCCAAGCAGGCTCATGAGTATCGCATAAATTACAAAAAATGACACCTCTTACAAAAAATGACACCTCTAGGGGAATAGCCCAACAGTAAGAGAAAAAAACCTCTCAAAAAACATTCTTCTAGCTTGACTTCTCATAGCTAGGTTAAGGAAAAACGAGCATTTATTCCTCTAATCCACACACTAAAACTAAAATACAGCAACTTAACTAAAATCGATGATCTTAACTTCTAAATTAAAAAAAGACAAACCTGAATAGATCTATTGAACTCCATATAACACGTATTCGCGATTCAGCTTACCAAATTTGGAAGATAGAGTGTACTGACCTTTAAGAAGGAATAAGTTAAATTTAATGATAAAAATTGCAAGTATTAGTCAATGTAAAGAAACAGCTTTTAAGATTTTTGCCAGAGAGATATATAAAATACTTGAGCAGAATAAAAAGCACCATGAATATTCTTATAACTAAATCACAAAATAAATAACATTACAGCCTGGGTTTTTAGGGAACAGAGGTAATCCACTTTCTGAAACTGTATTTGATAAAATATATTACAGCATTTCCTAGAATTGAGCTAGACCTTATTTGTTCTAAATATTTACAGCTTAATGAAAATATCCAAGGACAACAGCTTGAAAATATGTTGAACTTTCTTTAAAATAAATTTAAACTGCATACCTATTACCCACCCCACAAAGTTGCATAATAAACCTGCAAATCATGGAAGAGAAAAACCAAAACAAACCTCTAGATGTCTTTCTATCAGCCCGAGGGATATGCAATACGGTTTTAGCTGTCCACGGTGTAAGTACTGAAGGTTAATAGTTAAAGACCAATGAAATGTTAACACAGTCTAGTACTACACTTGAGTAGTAACACATGGAAAGACACTGAAATTAAAACATCTTGTTCTGCATGTTCTGAAGTGATGTAACAGTGATGATTTGGTTATATTAGATGACAAAGCAGGGCTTCTTATGACTTTTAAAATAAAACCATATCTAACATTCTTCCAAACTGTTTAACATATTCTTCCAATTCATGTACAAATACACAATATATGAAGCTAAAACAGAATTTTTTCACACTCCAGTTATCTTCTAATGGCAGCATTTGGCATGTTGATACTTTTTTTTCCCAAAAGTAATTTTCAAGATAAAATGCTGATTGCCTTGATTGGTATGTCTAGAAAGCAAAGACTTACCTGTCTTGTTTTCTCTGACCTCAATAATATAAACATTTATGTCAGGGTGGAATTTTGTCCCTGCTGGGGGTTCTGGAGTAGAAAATGCCTGTGGTCCGAAGGCTTCTTTGCCTTCCACAGTGGGAGGTCTCGTTGGCTGTGTAGTAGAAGTACTTGAAGTTGTGAAATATTCTCTATCAATATCTGTTTCTGTTTCCTTGGCTACAATATCCTCAAGGGTAGTGGGAGGAACACGAGATGTTGATTCTCCAATGATTACCATGTCACTGGTTGTTTCTTCATCAGGTTCTCTGTCAATGAGAGGTGGCTTCTCAGTGGAGGCTGAAGGTGTGTGAAGTCTATCTGCTGAACTGAAGGCAGCAGTGTCACTTGGAACTGTGGCTTTAACTGTTGAAAATTCTGGGAGTTCTGTGGCCTTGGGCTTTTCGAATAATCCTGAGCCTAAATCAATATAATCCAGGGATGTTTTCTCTCTTTTCTCAGTCGTGGTCTCTTCTATAAGCTGGGTAACACCAATGCTAAAAGGAGATACAAATCCCCTTGGACTGGTACCTTCTGTTTCATATTTTTGTTTAGGCCATGGACTGAAAGTTACCTTTGACCCTGTGGTTGGTGTTAGCGTTACCACTTCATCTGTTTTTGCTTTGGTGACAGCACCAGGTGGAAAAGATGTATGCTGCTCAAATTTTCCAATTGGAGTTGTTACTAAAACTGAGACTCTGTCAGAACCCATCACTGATCTGTCTTCAAAGACAGTATATGCTGACCCATCGCTCTCTTGTTCATCCAAAGGTGGTGTTGTCTCCTTGGCTGTGTCAGTTGTAGAACTGGGAGGAGAAACTGGTTTCTCTGGAGTCTGTTCTTTCCAAAGAAAATCTTCTCGCGTTGCTTCTTGTGTAATTTCTGTTGTTGTTCTTACAGTCTCAGGATACATAGAAGCTTCAAAGTGAGTCTGATTAATGACACGTATGTCTTGAGAAGGTTCGCCTAGAACTTCACCTTCTGATGGAATGGAAGGTACCAACACTCCCCATTCTGTCTTGGGGATTACAGGAAGAGGAATGGTATGGGAAGTGTCTACATAAGTAGTAGGCTCCTGGGTGCTACTATAATTAACAAAGGTTGACCCTTCCACATCTGAAGGGTGTGCAAATTGAGGGACAGTAGACAAAGGCTTAGAGACATCCACATCTTCTCCTTCATCCAAAGCACTTCCCTCTATGGTTGCATGAGTAACTCGGACTTCTGTGCTTGTAAAAGGTGGAACTCTTTCTTCAGTTATAGAATCTCTCAAAGTAGACTTTTCTGTGGTAGCAATTGATGTAGTTGGCTGAAATCTAACTGTGAATTTTTCATGGTCTGTTGTGTCTTCCTCAGTAAACTCCTCTAGTGGCCTTTGAGTACTACCTGGGATACGAGTGAATTCATCTCTTCCATCTTCAGTAAGACTTGGCATTTCTTTATCCTTACCACTCACTCCCGTGGTGGTGATTAAGGCAGGGGGCAATTTTGGAGAGCCTACATGTTCTGTGGACCCTAAAGGTTTTGATGTTGTATTATCTTCATCCAATGACCATTTTGATACAGTAACCACCTCCACATTTAAAGTGCTCTGGATCAAATGCACGGTTGTAATACCCTCCTCATACTCTGTGGTATCTTGATAGCCATCTGTTTCTAATCCACTTGGAGTTGTAAAGTCTTCCTCCACATCTGTTGCCTCTGTTGGTGTCACGCCTGGCTTTGTCGTTGTCATCAGTGCTGGGGATTCAAAAGATTTGGTCATTCCCACTGAATACTTGGTATGATGAATTTGCTCTGGGGAAGCTGTAGGGAACTTCATTCCAGAGAAGCCTTCTTCCTCGATTTTTTCTATAGATGAATCTTTGGTGATCTTTTCCTGTATTTCATCATTGGTGTAAGTAACTGTTCTCATCGCTGGTCTTAGAGTTTCTGTTCTTTCTCTTCCTGTTCGTGGAGTGGGAGAAATAACTGTGGATGTCCCCTCGACTAATCTTTTATCACCAGAATAAGGAAACAATTCTACTTCTGTATGATGCTGTGATGGGAAAGGTGTGGTGGACACATACTGGCCAAGAAAACCTTCAGTTATCCTGCCATGAGTCTGTTTCTCTTGCCTGTGGTCCATGGGCGACCCATCACTGTCAGGTGAGACAATCGTTGATGCGGAGACTGACTCCACATCCTCTAGTTGACCGCGGGTGGTGTCTTCTGAAGTCTTTGACACTGTAATGACCTCAGGTATTTGGCTAAAGATCGAGGTACTCTGACCCGATCTAACTGTAGATATTCTATCTTCACCATCACCTTCTCTCAAGGTGAATCCATAGTGGCTTGTGGTCACTGATTCAGAGACTGTGCTTATTGCTTTCTTTTCAGTTTTTGATTCCAGGGTCATCGTTGTAGATACAAATGGTGTCACAGTTACAGTGAATTCCTTAGAAGGAATGTGCTTTGAGATTTCCATAGATGTTACCAAGGGACCCACTTCTATTTGTTCAATTTGTGTAACTGAATCTTTTATTTGCAGATCTTCCTTCACACCATCCCATGAATCAGGAGCATGATGGGAAACGACAGTTGTACTTTGGGGCACTTCTTCCTTAATTTCAGATACGTCTGGCTCTCCAAGAGGTCCTGAAGCGGAAGGTGAGTAATAGTCCATATCCCAAGGCTTCTTCATACTTCCATCAGGTGGCAGTGATTCTGTGGCTGATCTGTGGGTACTAGTTAGAGGCTGAACTGTGGATTTCTGTTCAAAATTGACAATATTTCCTATAGGAGGGACCTTTGTTGTAATGACAGGTAATTCAGTGATTAAAGGGACGATTGGTGTCGTTCTGTCCAGTCCCATTTGTAGTTCTTCCAATAAAGTGGGTGAGACAGTTTCTGCAAGCATATTCAGTTCGATGGTTGTAGCCTCTGATATATTCTGTTTAGCTAGAAAAATAATTTCAAAGAGTTGATTAGACAAGTTACTGATAAAAGTTGTACGTCCAGTGTTTGTTAAGTGCTGTGTGTAATTTGGAGTGACCCAAAAGTGTTTTGTGATGGAGGGGAGTCTAAAAACTATACTTAACCCAAAGACAGAAACTAAACATTTAATCATCACAAAAGACTGTTCTTAGTTAACGAACGTGAATATTATGTAGTTTTCAGATAAGAAGTTCAAAAAACAAATGCAGAGCTTGGAAACAGTAGGCACATTATTTCTCAGAAACTGCAGCACCAACTTGAAGTTTAGTAGGAGAACTCAATACTACTATTCTGTCTCTAGCTACATAATGTCTCCAGGGAGAGGGAGTGCCTCAGATTGCAAAATAACAAAAAAGCCACATCAAATGTACCCGAGTTACATATCAACGATTACATGGTCCATACTGTGGAAGCTTTCATAAAAACAGGATATTAAACGTTTTAACACCACTTGTTGCTTGATCCCAGGTGTTGGACATTTGTCTTCATGTTCCTTTCAACTCTACAGGGTAGCCTTGTTTATAATAAATACTAAAATGCCTCTGGCAGAGGCTGCTTGGCCTTTGTTGTAGTTCTACATCTTGTTCTATGTTCAACACGATATGTTTATAACTCTTACGAGTCTTGGGTCCAGGCTTACTTTCAGCAGGAAATGCAAACAGAGAACAGGAAGTAAAGTACCCACATGATATATTTTAGCTCTGTAATTACAAATCACTGGAAACAACCCTGAGCATCAGAAAGAATGGGCTCAGGCAATAAAAAGTAACATGTCATCATAAAATGCTACATTATAACGCCTCCAGATTTACAGAGAATGGCCTGGCCTGTTGAAAGAAATATAAGTTGTGTATAAAAATGACAGTGTTGTAGATAGGATTCCATCTCACCATAAAGAAAATGCAGTAGTTAGGCACATAAAGATTTTGTCTTTTAAAAAATACTCAAGATTTTCAAAAATCAAAAACTGCCACTAGCCTCAGAAGGAACTGATCTGAGGACATCTGTGGTCACTGCTTTGCTAAGTTGTAAAATCTGTAGTATCTATAATATCTTGTGGCCTACTCTTAATAATCCCCAAACCAGAGTCCTTGGAAGACAAAACTGGTTGATTACTTTTGAGCGCCATCTACTCTGTCAAAACGTAATGATATTAGGGCACTGAAACTGCTCTGTGTGATAAGAGAATGGCAAAGACATGTCATTATATATTTGTCCAAATTCAACCCAAATGTTGAATGTACAACACAAAGAGTGAGCCCTAATGTAAACTACAGACTTTGGGTGATTATGTTGCATCCATGTGGGTTCATTGGTCTAATAAGTGTGTCATTCTGATGGGGGATGTTGACAATGGGTGAGGCTGTACATGAGTGTGGACAGGGCGTATGTGGGAAATCTTGGAATGTTCCACTAAATTTTACTGTGAACTTAAAACTATTAAATAAAGCCTATTTTAAAAATTTAATGATAAAATGATGTGATTTCGTTGTAAATCAGACTTGAGCTGTAACAGACTCCTCATTTTTTTTGGTCTGGTATGAGCTATTATTAGTTGTGCTCATTTCCTGGACCATTTTAAAGCCCAGATTCATTAATATTATACAAAAACTTGGTGACCATTTCATTATGCTGTATTTTAAAATTCTTTAGTCTGTCACTATTTGTCCCTTTATCTTAAAACTAAACAATAAAAAAAAAAAAAGAATTAGACTCTTCAAAAACATGTTCAATAACGTTTCTTCCCCCCTTTTTTAAAGAAAGCTTTTTCTGCAGTCATTTCCTGGAGGAAGCTTTGGTCTATTTTGATTGACATGGACAACTTAAGGAACCAAAGTGAGGTTGACTATTTTTCTTTTCATTCAATTCTCTATCCTCTGAAATTCCATAACTGTTACCTCATTTAACTGCCAGATATCATGTTTGTTTTATAACTGCATTCTTTAGGGAAGCAGTAAAATGTACATACAGAGAAAGTTCCCAAGGAAACATAATATAAACACTTGGTACACTGCATATTAGAGAAAATTCAATCATATTGTTATTAATAACAACACAAAAGCTAATTTTGCTTTTTCCCTCTGAGTATTTCCATGGCTGAAAAAATTCACTTAAAAGGAGGTGATAACTGCCTGAGAGCCAAAACAGGGCCTGTGAATCAGGTCTTCCAAATGTTCCAACCCAATTTGTATGCCAGCAACTTTCTACAGTACTATGAAAATACTTTTCATATCAGTTTAAAAACGAAAGACTCAGATTTCAAAAACGACATGACTGTATGTCATTATCAGTTGGTATTGTGCTGTTTGATGCTGTCTTCCTCTAGGCCTGAAACATAGTCATATGACGGTAGTGTGTCTCAGAATCTCCTTTACAAAGCTACATGACTTTGTTTTCAGAACAAGGGTTTTTAATGAGAGCCCCGTTTAAGGGTCTGCTTATAATTAAGCTGATTAATTCTACTATTTGGAATGGAAAACCTCAGACTTCCTTTTGGGGTTGGGTTACTTTTTCATCAACTTAACAGATGATTTCCATCACAACTCAGTGTATCTGAGCATCTGCGCCACTTGTTTCAACCCTTCCAAAAAAAAAAAAAAGGAACTAATTAAAAAAAAATAAAAACACAAATATCTACAAAGAAATAACATAAGAATAAATACCAGTGTATTAATGATGACTATTACAAACATGAAAACACAACTCCAGATTTTTCTGAAAGTGTCTCTCCACAAGAATTCACGTGGAGAAGTTTTTGTCCTGGAAAACTACCACTGTCCCTTCTTCAGCTTCATTATCGAGGAAGCCAACAGAAAGCAGCAGGCTTCTTTTCCCACAAAAGCTCCCCTCGAACATTTGCAGCTGTTTGCCACACAGATGTTTCACATCACTGTACTTATGGTATTTTATATCCTATGGACTATCTTCTCCAGTGCTTCTATTGTGAGACACAAGGCAGATTTTCCTAATGAAATATGAAAATCCTATTAGCAGCACGATAGTCGATTTAACTTATAGCCATACTTGCCTTTATTATAGGGAAATGACTAGATATTCAGAAAGTTGATTTGGGGTTCATGGTTGCAGAAAGAGTAATGGTCAGAACCGCGGGATCAGAATTCAAAGTAATATTTAAAGTTTTATGAGTGATTGAATGCCAACCGATTCAAATTCAATAAAGAGAAAACATGTCAGAAAGGCCAGTTAGGGAAGGATAAGTTTTGACACCTATGGTCAGATTATGATCTAGGGTGCAGAAAAGATAACAAGCTGATCATAGGTTAGAAGGGCAGATCAATTGTAAAAGTGAACAAATACATAAGAAAGACGTCATAGGAAGTGGTGGGTATTTATTTAAGTCTTCTTTAGACCACTGTCTTTAGCTCCAAGCTTAACTGAACAGAGGGGTGTGAAAAACAATGAGGGTTCAAAGCAAGATGGCATAGGTGATTAGAGGCCTAGAAATTAAAATTTCAAAACAAGGAAATTGTTTCAGCTGAAGGAGACACTGAGGGACAACTGAACAATTGTGTTCAATAGTAGAAATGCTGTTATTTAGAATTTGGTTTCCAACTTGAGAAGGAAAGATGGACTCGGATTCTAATGCAAAGGATTTAGATAATGAAGAAAACAATCTGAGAGTGATAATAATAGGATATTGGAATGTGTTTTCTAGGAAACATTCCCTGTCTTCCTCTCCTGGAGATCTTTAATCATATTAAATGAGAGGTTATCACGAGTCTTTAATGGTTTTGATTCCCTTAAATTTGGGGAGCATGCATGAACCTTCAGAGCACTGCATAACTCTATTTCGCAAAACTTGCTTAACTCTGAGGTCAAAGAAGAATGAAAAGTGCACAATTTAATCAAGGGGAAACCAGCAGGAAGACTGTATTTCACAAGGACATTAATATACTTGTTTTTCAAATCTGTTTGACAAGAACAGATTCTAATTCTATTTATCATTGGCCATTGTTAATGTTCTATTCAGTGATTTCAGAAGGAAGAGGGAATTATAGCAAAGTGAGATTTGGTATTGTTTATTCACCATGAAGTGGCCTTAAAAACACTTTTGACATTTGGTAAAAGCAAACAAGAAAAATATGGTTATATTTCTAAATTCTTCTACTTAACCAACTAGCTGTACATCCCTGACATCACTTTTGGAATTTGTCCTTAAGGTCACAATTCTTATCAACTTTAACCCTATAGATTTAGTCATGACTCAACTCTATGGGAAACTACAGCAGGCAAGTCATTTTGAGAATATTTTTCAAATTTAAAAAAATGTATATGTTTTAAAAAGAATCTTTTAAAAATGAATTCGAAATTTGAGGAGGGTGTTGGCATTATGTGTTAAGGAAGGCTTTTATGTATGACTAAACTTTGAGTATGGTAGAGTCTTAGGGAAGAACTAAATAAGAATCTAGTCTTTAGCTTAACTGGGGTAAAAAACAAAAATTTGAATCTATTATATCTGCAAGTTATATATTTCCAAGTTATATAGATTCAAATGAATTAGGGAGAAAAAAGAAGACCTAAACTTTCAAATTTTATTCACGTTTTATACAGATGTTTTAGTAGGTGGTTATTCTACTTGAATCTAAGTATCTTGTTATTTTGTACATTCATGTGAATTCCTTATTTAAATAAATAATTTAAAACACATCAGGATGAATTCTTTGGGGCTATAGACAGGCTTTGTTTGACATTTTTCTCTCACAGAGAACAAAAATGTTTAAAAGTTTTCTAGTGCCAGGTTTATAAAGCACAAGAAAATAAAATCAAACAAGGATAATTCAACTCCTTCCTGAATTTAACTTCTCTAACCCACCTGTTCCCTCCCCTCCCCAATACACACACAAAAATCTGATTTTCTCCTTTAATCACACCAGTCACTTAACATAAAACTGATTTTAAAGCTTGAACTACTTGAAAATATTCCTGGAACTACTGTTATGGGTATGTGGCTTAAAAGAATGATATCTTCTTACTTCTGGGGATAAGGTTTGGCTATTACTGTTGTTGTTTTGTTTGTTTTCCTGAAAATGATCAAGACTTTTCCTGTAGTTTCAGGGCCTAAGAACAAAAACAAATAATTCCAAAGGCTTTTCGTGGCCAGCTTGTATTGCACTGATACACAACACATGGCTTTAACACTCAGAAAGTTGAGTTTACAGGAGGAGATCCAAACAGAAATACCTTAGCTGGGAGATAGCAGGATATGAAATTACACCTTTCCATTGCACTAACAATCGATTCTCCTGACTACTCAGATATCCCACTTCTGTGTCTTTTTGGTTAATGAAGAAAGTCTGTATATTTAGAAGCCAATTACAAAATAAGCTAGTGTATTTTTGACTCATTTCAGTTACTGTTGACCTTCTGTATCCACGGGTTCCATATTTGAAGATTCAACCAAGTTCTGATTAAAAAAAAAAAAAAAACTCCAGGAAGTTACAAAAAGCAAGACTTGAAATTGTTGTGCGCTAGCAACTACTTACATAGTTGATATTATATCCCATTACACAGTATAGCTTAGGTAAGTAATTCTGGTATCCCTGAGGGCCCTAGGAGCAATCTCCCATGGATACTGAGGGGATGACTGTATGTATTGCTAAAACAGTACATATATTGAAAACTTAGTAAAAAAATTCTCACTAATTCAATATAATATGGCTCCATCTTGAACACACTAAAGGTCACCAAAATTTCTAGCAGATCTTTGTTTGGCTGGCATAATATAGATCCTACAGTAAACATCACAGTGAGGCTCTGGATTAGTTGCTTGTTTAATTAAGCATTCTACAAGCATGACACTATGGTATGTGACTAGTGCTAAAGTAATTTAAGGACATGTAAAAATTAAATATATCATTAATGTTGAGAAATGTTACTTCAAATCCATTTTAAGTTATTTTAAATCCATACTTAACTGAAGGTAGCCTATTTATGTTAGAGCTTGCCAAAAAACATATACTGTATTTAATATGATACTAGAGCATTAGAAGGAACATATTTCCATTATATGAGATAAACTGAGATAAAATGAAATTTTTACTTATAGCATGGTTCATTTTTAGGTATTATCCATGTCAGCTCCAAGTACTCACCTGCGGTTACTGAAATTTAAATCCTCTGCTATTTGAAAGAAAGGGTGATACCAAACAAAGAGGGAAAAAAACAGAACTCAGGGATTCAACTCAGCCATGACTGGCCCCAGCATTATAATAGCGCCAACAATCCAATTGCATTGAAGGACTGCAATTAATATAAAACAAGTGCTCAGAAACATGTTCTGTGCAATGCAGCACAGTTAAGGCCTTTGCCTGACATTTTTTCATCCTCTCTAAAAGCCATTTGTCTAACTTGTTTTAACCATATCACTGCTGTTTCATTTCCTTGTTTTTGAGAGTCACTGAACTGTTTCCATTCCGTGCACACAATGCAAGACATGGAATCATTCCAATGGCTAGTTGAACATCAATTGCATGCCTTCGAAGCTTTTTTTTTTTTTTTAAACTAGAATGTTTTAAAAGGTATCAAACACTTACGTTTAAAGCAGTAGGCATCAAATCTGCTATCAGGGGTAGGGAAGCCTGTCTGGTTCTCAAAACGATACAGGGTTCTCACCCCAAGTAAACCACCTCCACACTGGGCCCTGGCCACAGTCACAGGGTGGCGAACGCTGGCGTCCAACAGCCACCCGTAATCACACCGGTCGAAGCCGTTCCTCCACGCTGCTTGGAGCTCCCCCACGGTCGCCAGGCGGGCGTCCTGGGTTTTACACTCTTCTCCAGCTTCCTCAAAGGTGAACTTGTTGGGAGCAGTGATGTGGAACACATCACCTGCAATAAGAAGAAGAAAAAAGGGTCTAAAGTTTACTCTTGTCTTTTCCTGTTTATAGGAGTTGGGGAAAAGCACACCATTCTTTTCTTATAGTGAGGAATCATCTTCTGATATTTACAGCAGAAAACTCAGTTTCCTAATTTTGTTATTATTAATATTAGTGTATGATAAGAAGTAACACAATAAACACACACCAGAAACGTTTCATTTCATATACGTACATTCCCTAGTTCATAGAAGCAGTCATTTGATAATACAGTTACAATAGATTCTTTGAAGTAAACAAACTTTTCCAATTGATTCTTTGATTTACTGTCCAGGAAATGGGTTTTCTCTCCATGAAAGAGGCTGTGGTGTACTTATTAACATTGCATGCCGGAAAGAGAAAGCTGCACTGAAATGTCTTTGAGGTCATTTTTCTTTGTTTATCCTAAAATCAAATAGCAATTTTCTGACTCTCTCATCCATTTCTGCCATCAGAATGGATTAACTCCCAGCAAAGCAAACAACAAAACAAGACTTCCAAGGTTTGAAGACGGGGGAGGGAAAGGGGCAGAATGGAATGCAGTTTCCTGCTTTTCTGTCCTAGGCACAGGGCTGCTTTGAGAGTTACGCAGGTCACGGCCTGCCCTTGGGCAGGGCTGAGGATGTATGAGGACCAATATCAGCTCCCAGTCAACCAGCCAAAGAGACCAAAAGTCCCCCTGGAAGAAGGGGCACCCTTTTTTTTACTTGCTCTGCCCAAGGTGGATACCGTTTGAAATCCGTCTGCCTTTCCGGTTCCCACAAAGTTACCATAAGGGCCTCTAACTAGGTTGGGGAAATTTTCATGTTTATTTATTGATTAACAAAGAAAGGCTGAACATTTCCTTTGTTCATCACATTAGGCTCAATTAGACCCAATTAGTATGCTCATTATCACTTAACATGTCACAGTAAAATATTCTGGAAATGCCAAAGCGTTTGTTAAATTGGAATGTTACTTGTGTAACGTAACAACTGGCTGAAATGAATGCAATGTGAATTAAATGATGCTTTTCACAAGTGGCTAAAAGACAAAGGTAGAATTAGAGAAGACCTAAGCAAATAGAGCAGGCAGGATGAGGAGTACAAAATGAGGTAGAGAGGTAGCTAAAATATCGAGAGCCCATTTTTATAGCAGCCATGGGTCCTGCTTCCATTTCATTGAGACTTGTCTTTGATTCTATGATCTATCAGACACAAGAGCTCTCATGATCTGGATCTTCACCTCACTAAATCCAGATGTAACAAGTTATTGTTTAAAATGAATAGAGCCATTACTCCATGTGTGAGTGTCATAACTTTATAAAACCAGAAAATTATAGTCAGGAGAAAAAGGTCAAGTCACCCACATCAGCTCTTCTCACTACAAATCTAAAAACGCTGCCAATGAAACGAGGACAAATCCCAATACGAGCTATTTGATGAAGAAAAAGAAAAATGACTTTTACCTGACTGCAAAAAGTAAGGCAGAGGTGAGAATGGGGTTTTGTCCTTAATAATCTAGGCTGGCAAAGGACAGCAATCTCAAACCCAAAAATACACTGAAAGAACAAAGGCCCCCCTCATTCCTAGAATGTCATCCTTCCTAGTAGGTTTTAAAATTGTAAGGTCATAGTACCAGTTGCATAGCACGTATTCAATAATTTGTTAAGGTTCTTACTCAGAAAAAAGGTGCCCTTTTTCCTTCCATCCTTCCCAAGCAGCACATTAAAGAGTGCTCCCTCGGCTGCAGTGCTCTGGGTAGCTGCCATCTGGGACAGGAGATTCATCTCGCCTGTGGATCTGGCTCAAAGCAATGGGCTACATACAGTCCATGGGGTCGCATAAGAGTCAGACACTACTTAAGTGACTAAATAACAAGAAAATAACAACAAAACCTGGGGGAAGGCAGGCAGACAGACCGTGTCGCCCCAAGCAGCCTCAGCAGCCTTGTTCACCTGAGCATTACTCTTGCATTTGGCCTGAAAGCAATGGAAGTGTGAAAGAGGGCAGCCTGCCAGCATGCTTCCCTCCAAGGTGGAACCCTTGGGTTTGTTATTACAGCTGGAATATCAATTTTGTTGCCTTCGTTTCCTGTATGGTGAGGTGCTTCTACATGGAGGCAAGAGCACTGTTCCTTTTCAGTAACTGATCAGACAACCAGAGCAAGGCAGAGAAATAAATTAAATGAGTAAACCTCTGCTTCTCCAAACAGCGATTTTCGCCCACATGATGGGGGAAATCAACTTCTCCAAATACAGCCAGACCAAAGGGCTAATGAAAAAAAATGACAGCATGATTTTCTGGATAACTTGTTTCTCTGTTTTAAGTAGCAAACACGTTTGGGGTATTAACGGAAGGAAAGGTTTTGGTAGGTGCTGGCAGGTTAAAAAAATACCCTTATTATTATCAAATCAATAAAGATCTACTTATAGAACTTTTCATTAAAAACTCTTATTAAGTCTGACTTTATATTAAATTAATTATTTAATTCACTTGTTTGGGGTATACAGTATCTATCTCTCCAAGCTCCAAAAAATAATGATTTTATTTAAGTATAAGTTCTGTTATTCCCCTGTTTTCCTTTTCATTTGTATGTAAAAACTTTTCAAACATTGCAAATTAAATTTAAAAAACTTATTGAAAGTGATGTCATCATTGGGTTTCAAGTAACTCAGATGAAAAAAGGAAGATTTAACTAGCATTAATGTGACTTAAGGTGAGAATCAAAACAACTCATCTATAAAGATCCATATGTGTGGCCCATCATTATACACGGCATAATTGTTTGATTTTAAAATAATAAAAAAAGTTACTTTAACTCTGTTGCAAAAAATAGTGTCTAAGCCTTTCTAAATCATAATTGTTTAACATAAACATTGCCTTGTCTATTTCATAATTCTAATGATACAGTGAAGTATCCATACTACGGAACTATCTTACTGAGTCTAGAAGCTTTTAGAACTGACACTCAATCTCTACCAAAAGAAACTAAGTTAAATGTCTAAATTGTGACCTTTCTATGTAACAACCTCAAAATATTAATGTCAGACATCTAATACTGTTCTCAAATGTGCCAGAATATCCCAGCATCAGTTTCATATACTAAAACCCAAAGAAAAAAAAGGTAAATTAAAGGGTAATACACAGATAGCAATCACTGAATTAATTCATATTCCTAAGTATTTTTGATTTCTAAGTACTCTTGATTTCTAAGACATCTGTTTTTAGTTTTTATTGATATTACTAAAATAATCTCCTGTCAAGTCCTTTTGGATTCACAAGCTACCTGGATTTAGACAATTTTAGACATTATGTCGGAGAAGGCAGTGGCACCCCACTCCAGTACTCTTGCCTGGAAAATCCCATCGGCGGAGGAGCCTGGTGGGCTGCAGTCCATGGCGTCACTAAAAGTCGGACATGACTGAGCAACTTCACTTTCACTTTTCACTTTCCTGCACTGGAGAAGGAAATGGCAACCCACTCCAGTGTTCTTGCCTGGAGAATCCCAGGGATGGGGGAGCCTGGTGGGCTGCCGTCTATGGGGTCGCACAGAGTCAGACACGACTGAAGTGACTTAACAGTAGCAGCAGCAGACATTATGTATTTAATCTAACATAATATAAATGTAGATGATTTGTTGTTTAAATCAGAATTAACCTATTAAAAGCTTTACCACTGAGCTTCCCGGGCAGCTCAGTGGTAGAGAATCCACCTGTAATGCGGGAGATGTGAGCTCAATCCCTGGATCTGGAAGATCCCCTGGAGGAGGAAATGGCAACCCACTCCAGTATTCTTCCCTAAAAAATCCCGTGGACACAGGAGCCTGGTGGACTACTGTCCATGGGCCTGCAAAGAGTTGGACACGACTGAGCGTCTAAGCTAGTACACAACCAAATAAAAGCTTATTGCTGAAGATGTGTATTGGGAAGATTATTAACGTATAGTCCAAGTTCTAAAAATATAATTTCTAAAAATGCCTTATACAAAAAACTGATAATCCCTGAAACATGACTAGGTATCCAACGAAAATAGGCTTTGTGGACGGCATTTGGAAAACAAATACAAGTCATCTGACAGGTTTCATTTCTGTAAGACTTCTCAGAGCAGGTAATATTATAGAATTTACTGCGAGTTTCTATAAAGAAGTCAGGATTTTTAAACCATTTGACCATTGGAGGAAAAGAATAATCTCCTTTTCTCATAGAAGACTAACTAGTAGTCCACGGATCTATTTCTTGAAGCAAATTGGACTAAACTGCCCTAGAGACATGTATGGCAGCAGCGTGAACACCCTCTTCCAATAACACAAGAGAAGATTCTACACATGGACATCACCAGATGGTCAACACTGAAATCAGATTGATTATATTCTTGCAGCCAAAGATGGAGAAGCTCTATACAGGCAGCAAAAACAAGACCGGGAGCTGACTGTGGCTCAGATCATGAACTCCTTATTGCCAAATTCACACTTAAATTGAAGAAAGTAGGGGAAACCACTAGACCATTCAGGTATGACCTAAATCAAATCCCTTACAATTATACAGTGGAAGTGACAAATAGATTCAAGGGATTACATCTGATAGACAGAATGTGTGAAGAACAATGGATGGAGGTTTGTGACATTTTACAGGAGACAGGGATCAAGACCATCCCAAAGAAAAAGAAATGCAAAAAGGCAAAATGGCTGTCTGAAGAGGCATTACAAATAGCTGTGAAAAGAAAAGAAGTGAAAGGCAAAGGAGAAATGGAAAGATATACCATTTGAACACAGAGTTCCAAAGAATAGGAAGGAGAGATAAGAAAGCCTTCCTCAGTGATCAGTGCAAAGAAATAGAGGAAAACAATGGAATAGGAAAGACTAGAGATCTCTTCAAGAAAATTAGAGATACCAAGGGAACATTTCATGCAGACGGGCTCAATTAGGACAGAAATTGATGGACCTAACAGAAGCAGAAGATATTAAGAAGAGGTGGCAAGAATACACAGGAGAATTGTACAAAAAAGAGGTTCACGACTGAGATAATCATGATGGTATGATCACTCACCCAGAGCCAGACATCTTGGAATGCAAAGTCAGATGGGCCTTAGGAAACATCACTACGAACAAAGCTAGTGGAGGTGATGGAATTCCAGTTGAGCTATTTCAAATCCTGAAAGATGATGCTGTGAAAGTGCTGCACTCAATATGCCAGCAAATTTGGAAAACCCAGCAGTGGCCGCAGGACTAGAAAAGGTCAGTTTTCATTCCAATTCCAAAGAAAGGCAATGTCAAAAAATGCTCAAACTAACACACAATTGCACTCATCTCACACACTAGCAAAGTAATGCTCAAAATTCTCCAAGCCAGGCTCCAACAGAACATGAACTGTGAACTTCCAGATGTGCAAGCTCGATTTAGAAAAGGGCGAGGAACCAGAGATCAAATTGCCAACATCCGCTGGATCATCGAAAAAGCGAGAGAGTTCCAGAAAAACATCTATTTCTGCTTTATTGACTATGCTAAAGCCTTTGACTGTGTGGACCACAACAAGCTGTGAAAAATTCTTAAAGAGATGGGAATACCGGATCACCTGACCTACCTCTTGAGAAATCTGTATGCAAGTCAGGAAGCAATAGTTAGAACTGGACATGGAATAACAGACTGGTTCCAAATTGGGAAGGGAGTATGTCAAGGCTGTATATTGTCACCCTCCTTATTTAACTGATATGCAGAGTACATCATGAGAAATGCTGGATTGGAAGAAACACAAACTGGAATCAGGATTGCCGGGAGAAATATCAATAACCTCAGATATGCAGATGACACCACCTTTATGACAGAAAGTGAAGAGGAACTAAAAAACCTCTTGATGAAGGTGAAAGTGGAGAGTGAAAAAGTTGGCTTAAAGCTCAACATTCAGAAAACAAAGATCATGCCATCTGGTCCCATCACTTCATGGGAAATAGATGGGGAAACAGTGGAAACAGTGTCAGACTTTATTTTTCGGGCTCCAAAATCACTGCAGATGGTGATTGCAGCCATGAAATTAAAAGACGCTTACTCCTTGGAAGGAAAGTTATGACCAACCTAAATAGCATATTCAAAAGCAGAGACACTACTTTGCCAACAAAGGTCCGTCTAGTCAAGGCTATGGTTTTGCCAGTAGTCATGTATGGATGTGAGAGTTGGACTGTGAAGAAAGCTGAGCGCCAAAGAATTGATGCTTTGGAACTGTGGTGTTGGAGAAGACTCTTGAGAGTCCCTTGGACTGCAAGGAGATCCAACCAGTCCATTCTAAAGGAGATCAGTCCCGGGTGTTCTTTGGAAGGAATGATGCTAAAGCTGAAGCTCCAGTACTTTGGCCACCTCATGCGAAGAGTTGACTCATTAGAAAAACTCTGATGCTGGGAGGGATTGGGGGCAGGAGGAGAAGGGGACACAGAGGATGAGATGGCTGGATGGCATCACTGACTTGATGGATATGAGTTTGGGTGAACTCAAGGAGTTGGTGATGGACAGGGAAGCCTGGTGTGCTGCAATACATGGGGTCGCAAAGAGTTGGACATGACTGTGCAACTGAACTGAACTGAACTGAGACAGCGTATTAAGCAGAGACATTACTTTGCCAACAAAGGTCCATCTAGTCAAAACTATGGTTTTTTCAGTACTCATGTATGGATGTGAGAGTTGGACTATAAAGAAAGCTGAGCACTGAAGAATTGATGCTTTTGAACTGCGGTATTGGAGAAGACTCTTGAGAGTCCCTTGGACTGCAAGGAGATCCAACCAGTCCATCCTAAAGGAAATCAGTCCTGAATATTCATTGGAAGGGCTGATGCTGAAGCTCAAACTCCCATACTTTGGCCACTTGATGCAAAGAACTGACTCATTTGAAAAGACCCTGATGCTGGGAAAGATTGAACATGGGAGAGAAGGGGATGACAGAGGATGAGATGGTTGGATGGCATCACCGACTCAATGGACATGAGTCTGAGTAAACTCTGGGAGTTGGTGATGGACAGGGAGGCCTGGCGTTCTGCAGTCCATGGGGTTGCAAAGAGTCGGACATGACTGAGCGACTGAGAGACATGTATGTTTCAATCAAGAAGAAGAATCTCAGTTGAGCCATAACAATGATAACTCAGCACATATTAAGTTTCTCATATCCTATGTGTTAACCTGTCCACGACAGAAACACAGTATATAGACAAGGTAATCAGAATCAAAGCAGGAACCAAAAAAACAAAAACAAAGGTCATATGAAGTCCACTGCCTACCAAGGCTGTGTCAAAGACTGTAAATGAGCAGAAGAAGCTGGACCAGAGCAGAGACCCTGATGGTGTCCAGGACCACATGTAAGGTGAACACGAAAGTGTCCAAGTGTAATAACAATCATTTGCTCTTGACAGCAGATAAAATGTAAGGAAAGAAATACACAAAATATCCTTTATACACAAAGCAATGCACGACTTAATGTAAAATGTGAAGTTAAGTTGTCCTAAGTAAGAATTTACTGACATGCATATATATATACATTCTTATTAGTACAACACATAAACTATAATGTAGAACAGAGGATTTCACAAAAGGGATAATTTGCATGCTCATATGGTAAACATATATGCAGTAGCTTAACCTCTGTTTTTCCAAAATATCAAGTTAAATGCTGTGACTTTAAACTATTCCTGTTTTTCCAACTTTCTAGGGATGCCCTAGAAGAAATTGGAAGACATTGCTGGTGAGACTTTAATATCTGGTGACATTCTACAAACTAAATTCATCTTAATTACAGGAATTAACATCATCAAAAATAATACTTAAATTTGAAAAGTAACTGCTAAAAGACTCCCTGGAAAGTGGATCATGCGTGTTCTTTTTCCACACTTTTGATTGCTAAATGGAAAAGCTATTCCTTGGCAGACTTAGAAATGACACATACTAAAATGTGGCAAGCAATGATGAAAACAAATCAAAACATTAAGATGACCTACAATGTTCAAAAACTAAGAGTTGATACTCAGGAGTAACTCAGAAAAATTATGAAAGAGACTCTGAGTCCAGAGCAAATTGAGAAGAGGATCTTTTTCTTTCACAAGCAATTCCCTGAGATCGCCAAGGAGAACAAGAAACTGGCACCAGCAGATCACAGAGAATTATTCAGGTCCTTCCTAGATGGGCTGTTCTGTGTGGTAGTCAAAGCTGAGGTCTCACCACAGTTATCTAGAAGGGCCTATTTTCTGGATAGTCTGATAAATATTTATGCTTCTTCTGTTTGTGTGTGTGTGTGTGTGTGTGCACACTCATAACCTATCTATCCTGAACTGTCTGAGAATTAGCTCCTATAAACTAATCATGAGTCTCTTTTCTCATTTGAGAATAGAACTTCATGATTTTTTTGTTCACTATAAGGAAGATCAAGATTTGCGATTGTTACTACAGTTCCCTGCTGTTTGGGTCAAAATGGTATACAGGCAATAAGTGTATGCAAAAGTAGACGTGGTGTATGAGCTGGAAATAGTCAGATGACATGCCCAGAAGGATAAAACCACTTACAATATACGGTAAGTGTTATGGTAATAAAGACAAGTCAATATAATTATTACTGGGTAAAAGTTTTGGACTTTTAAGTTTTTTCAAAGTAAGTTTCCTTTTTTTTCCCTCTGCCTTTTGCTCTTTCTCATTTTTTGCCCATGTCTGTATACACAAGATCAAAACAATAAAGACTAATACTCATTATCCTGGATCACAAAATCTATCAGCTGTACGTGGTTGGTTAACAGGCAACATACACTATTATATAATCTTTTGACAGCCAACATTTGTAGATAATTCAAAAGCATGTCAGTTCCCCCTAAGATCTGACTCTTTAACCTATACAGAAACCACTCTTCTGTTAACAGTGACAAGAAAACTTCTGGGGCTGCCAAGATAGCTTCATCCAATTCTAGTGTTAGGCTGGCAATGTATCTAATTTGGGGTGTAATGGCCAGGTCAGCACCTTTCAAATATATCATTTGTTTTAGGATGAAGTAGAAAATACTAGAGCCAGACATCCTGGAATGTGAAGTCAAGTGGGCCTTAGGAAGCATCACTAAGAACAAAGCTAGTGGAGGTGATGGAATTCCAGTGGAGCTATTTCAAATCCTGGAAGACGATGCTGTGAAAGTGCTGCACTCAATATGTCAGCAAATTTGGAAAACTCAGCACTGGCCACAGGACTGGAAAAGGTCAGTTTTCATTCCAATCCCAAAGAAAGGCAATGCCAAAGAATGCTCAAACTACCGCACAATTACACTCATCTCACACGCTAGTAAAGTAATGCTCAAAATTCTCCAAGCCAGGCTTCTGCAATATGTGAACCTTGAACTTCTAGATGTTCAAGCTGGTTTTAGAAAAGGCAGAGGAACCAGAGACCAAATTGCCAACATCTGCTGGATCATCGAAAAAGCAAGAGAGTTCCAGAAAAACATCTATTTCTGCTTTATTGACTATGCCAAAGCCTTTGACTGTGTGGATCACAATAAACTGTGCAAAATTCTGAAAGAAATGGAAATACCAGACCACCTGACCTGCCTCTTGAGAAACCTGTATGCAGGTCAGGAAGCAATAGTTAGGACTGGACGTGGAACAACAGACTGGTTCCAAAAGGAAAAGGAGTACGTCAAGGCTGTATATTGTGACCCTGCTTATTTAACTTATAGGCAGAGTACATCATGAGAAACGCTGGGCTGGATGAAGCACAAGCTGGAATCAGGATTGCCGGGAGAAACATCAATAACCTCAGGTATGCAGATGACATCACCCTTATGGCAGAAAGTGAAGAGGAACTAAAAAGCCTCTTGATGAAAGTGAAAGAGGAGAGTGAAAAAGTTGGCTTAAAGCTCAACATTCAGAAAACGAAGATCATGCCATCTGGTCCCATCACTTCATGGGAAATAGATGGGGAAACAGTGGAAACAGTGTCAGACTTTATTTTTTGGGGCTTCAAAATCACTGTAGATGGTGATTGCAGCCATGAAATTAAAAGACGCTTACTCCTTGGAAGGAAAGTTTTGACCAACCTAGATAGCATATTGAAAAGCAGAGACAGACATTACTTTGCCAACAAAGGTCTGTCTAGTCAAGGCTATGGTTTTTCCAGTGGTCATGTATGGATGTGAGAGTTGGACTGTGAAGAAGGCTGAGTGCCAAAGAATTGATGCTTTTGAACTGTGGTGCTGGAGAAGACTCTTGAGAGTCCCTTGGACTGCAAGGAGATCCAACCAGTCCATTCTAAAGGAGATCAGTCCTGGGTGTTCATTGGAAGGACTGATGCTAAAGCTGAAACTCCAGTACTTTGGCCACCTCATGCGAAGAGTTGACTCATTGGAAAAGACTCTGATGCTGGGAGGGATTGGGGCAGGAGGAGAAGGGGATGACAGAGGATGAGATGGCTGGATGGCATCATCGACTCAATGCACATGAGTTTGGGTGAACTCTGGGAGTTGGTGATGAACAGGGAGGCCTGGCATGCTGCAATACATGGGGTTGCAAAGAGTTGGACATGACTGAGCAACTGAACTGAACCGAGAAACAAAATGTGGCTTAAAGCATAGACACTGGGTTTTGAAAAATTTAACCTTTAATTAATTTTAGAGAATTGTCATCAGTCATGTGATAGTCAGTTAACATTCTTTAAATCAGATAACATTCATGGGAAAAGGAATCCACATATTTGTCGATGTGCTATTACACAAGATATTGTATATGTCATTTGAAGGGATTAAAGACACAGGAAATCCCACCAAAATTTAAGCATATTTTTATGGTTTTCAGGATGTCAGATCTCATTCTTTCCCCATGACAGAGCAGTAAGACTTTAATTAGAGTGAGAAAGAGATTCTAAAAAATTTCTGGATGTCTGAGTCTTCAAAATATACAAAAGATCGAATGTGTTATTTTGTTTGACAGGCACAGTATGGCCGCAGGTCAACATAGGAAGATCAGCCTAGTTATTTTTTTTAACTTTTCACAGCTCAGAGTTAAATGGCCCTGTGTTTCCAAAGAAGTTCTTTTAATTTAGAATTCTAGAAATTGCCATCAAGCCTTAAAGCAAATGACTGTCACAGGTTTTAAGGGATTTCTGTCAAGACATTTCTACTTATTTATTTTTAGATTATAAAATAAAAGTGGCTATATATATAGAAAACCTTGAGGATTCCATAAAAATATATTAGAACTAAGAGATAATTTCAACGAGCTTGTAGGATAAAATATACAAGGCCAATTTATTTCTACACACTTCCAATGAACAATTAGAAAAAGAAAGAAAATTACATTTACATCAAAAGAGAAAAATATGTAGGTTAAATTTAACAAAAGTAATGCAAAATCTATACTATGAAAGCTCTGAAACTATAAAACACTGCTGAAAGAAAATAAAGACGATCTAAACAAAAGATGAAAAAATATCCCATGTTTACAGATCTAATCTGAAGACTCAATATTGTCAAGATGACAATACACCTCAAATTGATCTGGCAATTCAATTCAAACTCAGCTGGATTTTTTGCAGAAATTGACAAATGTATCCCAAAAATCATGTAGGAATTGAAGGGGTCCAGAAGAGGTAAAACAATTTTGAAAAAGAGGAACACAGTTGGGAGTCTCATATTTTCCAATTTCAAAATTTACTACAAAGCAATAGTAATCCAAACAATGTGATAGTGACGTAAGCATAGTCATACGGATCAATGGGACAGAGTCCAGAAACAAACCCATATATTTATGATCAATAGATTTTCACCGGGGTGTCAAGGCCATTAAAATGAGGAAAGAATAGTCTTTCTAACAAATAGTGATGGCATAATTGAATGCTCACACACCAAAGAATGGATTTGGATTCTTATGCCATATACAAAAGCATTTCCCTGGTGGCTCAGATGGTAAAGAATCTGCCTGTAATGCAGGAGACCCCAGTTCAATTCCTGGGTCAGGAAAATTCCCCTGGAGAAGGGAGTGGCTACACACCCTAGTATTCTGACTTGGAGAGTTCCATGGACTGTATAGTCCATGGGGTCGCAAAGAGTCAGATACAACTCAGTGACTTTCACTTTCACTTTCGACCCCATGGACTGTAGCCCACCAGCCTCTTCTGTCCATGGAATTCTCCAGGTAAGAATACTGGAGTGGGTAGCCATTCCCTTCTCCAGGGGATTTTCCTGACCCAGGGATCGAACCGGGGTCTCCTGTATTACAGGCAGATTCTTTACGATCTGAGCCACCAGGGAAATCCCTTTGTATATGGCATAAGAATCCAAATCCATTCTTTGGTATGTGGGTATTCAATCATGCCAGCACTGTTTGTTAAAAAGGACTATTCTTTCCCCATTAGTGGCCTTGGCACCCTGGTGAAAATCTATTGATCATAAATATATGGGTTTGCTTCTGGACTCTGCCCCACTGACCTGTATGACTATGCTTACGTCACTGCAACAGTGTTTGGATTACTATTGCTTTGTTGTAAATTTTGAAATTGGAAAATATGAGACTCCCAACTGTGTTCTTCTTTTTCAAAATTGTTTTACTTCTTCTGCAAAGAGTTGCCATATACAAAATATAACTCAAAATAGATAAAAATAAAAGTTAAAACTTCTACAGTTCTTAGAAACAAACACAGAAATAAGTCTTCATGACTAGGGATTTAGCACTGTTTTCTTAGATGTGACACCAAAAGCACAAATTATCAAAGAAAAACTAGATATTGGATTTCATAAAAATTAAAAACTTTGTTCATCAAAAGGTCCTATTGAAAAAGTAAAAATGCAAATCAGAGAATGGGAGAAAATATTTACAAATCATATATCTGAATAGACACTCTTGAATCGAGAGTATACAAAGAATTCCTATAACTCAGTAATAAAAAGGCAAATACCCAATTAAAAATGAGCAAAGCTTCTGAACAGATGATTCTCCAAGAAAATTATGTACATAGTCAACAGTCATAGGAAAAGTTGCTCAACATCTCTAGCTATCAGGGAAATACAAATCAAAACCACACACAGGTAGTATTGCACACATTAGGATGGTTATAATCAAAAAATCAGATTAAAACAAGTGTTGGCAGGAATGAAAGAATCGGGACCCTAAGGTACTTCTGGTAAAAATTTCAAAACAGTTCCTCAAAATGTTAAAAATAGAGTTGTCATTTAACCCAGCAATCCCAATCACTGTAATCCAAACAGGGATGCAATCATTACTCAGATAAGAATTAGGATATTTTCATGTGAAAAATCAGAGATTTCGGGGAGCATTAAGAGTACTTTGCACCCTCCTGGTTTGTAAGACTGCCTGTTGCTCTACTGGGGAATCTTTGGTGGTCCTGAAAAGCTACTCAAGAAGGACAGTAAAAAAAGGGTATACCCAGTCACTTAACTTCTGTTCCTTAGTATCTTCATGTATAAAAAGGAAGATTTTACAAAAATCCCTATCAAGGTTTTTCTGAGAATTAAGTTAAAGGACAGTACAATCATACAACAAATAGTTTTTTTTCTTATTCTACCCATGGAGCTACTTCACAGTCAATCTATTCAAGTCATACTGACAGAGGACATCATTTTCCAGAGGTTCTGCCAGGGTCCACGCCTGGACACCTTCCTCAGTGACTCTTAGCGAGACATTCAAACACTTAAACAAAAAGAACTCCAAGTTCAATTTCAAACCCTTAGCAAGGTGCATTCATGTCTAAAGCCTATTTGGGAACCCACAGCCTTAACTGTGATCTACAATTCTGTGAGTTCTGTAGAGAATAAAAAGTTCCGGCATCTTCAGGCACCGACATCAATCCATGTGGAAAGATTCTATAATCCGGAATCAATATTTGAAGCCATCTGCTGAACCACAGTGTGCAGGAAGCTATTCTAGTTGACATGGGGCATTTTAACTGAATCAACCCAATTATCACTAATTCTTAAATAACTCCCAGCAGTAAAGTAATCTGTAGATTACACACTGCAAATTCCATTAATATTAAAAGTCAATCTGAGAATCCACAGGCAGGAAATCACACAATTTACAGATTTGGTATCTGATTTTGATCCTATCAAATCCTCTAAAGAAGTTGGAATTAAGCCCTGCTCTAAGACCTGTTTAATGATATTCAGGTTTTTACCTGAATATTTTTAGGTTTTCATATTGAACCTGCATCTCCTGCACTGGCAGGCAGATTATGGACTGAGCCACCTGAGAAGCTTACATATATAAAGGAGCTCATAAGACAAAAAGGAAAAGTTGCTTTTCGTTCTAGGTCAGACACCTGGATGACATGGAATCATTAGATAAGTCATAGAGGTGACAGAGTTATCCTGATTTTGAAATAAGGAAGCAGTAGAAAAATAAGCCTATGATTTGTGAATAGGTACAAAGGGACCAATCCCAGAAAAGACAATTGGCTGGGGAGGCAAAAAAGCGAAATGACTGGAGAGGCGAGAAAGAATAAAGGAGTATCTCTAGGAAAAAGTTATTTCTAAGAGACACCACAGAAAAGAGTGAAAGGAGAAATTCAAAGAGAAAAACTAGCACCTTGGTGATCCAATGAAAAAAATAGATCCTTAGTAAGTCTTGTGAATAAAATTTGGCATTTGTTTTCAAGTACTGTAGAAACGGTAGGGTGGTGGAGGCGGTTTCCGAAAGAGACAAAGTTTGGAAAAAAACTGCAATTACCACCGTGTAGTTCTTGAGTTCTGCTATGTGTCTGATACTGGAATAGATTCTTCACTGTGGTTGGAGAGTTATAGAAGATGGTTATTCCCTTATTTCTATCAGGATCTTACAAAAGTTTTTTCAGAAATAAAAATATTAGGTAATGGTTTGTGTATGATGAATATAAAACAACCAGAAAGAAGAATTCAACACCAGATATGTGGCCCTAACTCTAAGAAAGGTGGGAGTTCAAAATCAGAAAATGGCAGTGTGAGCTGGAAGGGCCAAAGATGGGCTCTTGAAGGCAGTCTGCTCACAGGCATAGGGGAGAGTGGAATGCTGGGAAGATGAGAGGTTTGTTCTCAGAGAGGCTCAAAGCACAGCTGTTGGCAGGAGCTAGGGACAGCTGGTGCATATAAGCAAGGGTTATAAGGCATATAAGCATATCAGAGAGAGAGAAACACAGCTGAAAAGTTTATACTCCTGAGCCAGGATTGAGGTTCTTGATTGAGCCAGCAGCATTTGCTTGAGGAGGAAGGCAACGGGAAATTCACACCATACCATGCTGAGTAGGCGAATGATATGGCCATGGTGATTGCCTGTTTTGATGGTCATAAAACAGATTCCTTGAAGAACTATTAAAGGCTTGGGGATTACTTGCGAGGTAAGACAGAAAACCAGAGATGAGACACCAAAATGATTCACAAACCAAAAATGCAGGTATGGAATTCAGAAGAGAGTTTGGGGCTAGACATGCAAAACTAAAAATTATCATTTTCATTTTTCTTTTTTTTTGTTCTCTTGGTGTCTTTTCATGTCCTGTTCATCCCTCAAGGCACTTGACTTACTTACATACAAAAGAGCAAAAATGAAATCAATTAAGAATTCAGCAGAAATAAGAACCTTTTAAAAATCTATAAACTATAATAACTACTATTTATTGAGCACTTACTTTGTGCCACACATTCTGACAAACACTTTACACCTTAACTCATTTTATCTTCATACTGTGATGAAAAGGGAATTATCCTTACAGACCCCATTTCACAATAAATGTCATTATAAACATATTGAATATCCTCTGAAACTAAGTTTCTTCTGTGAAACAAATTGAAGCCTTGTAACTGCTGACACAAATCTCAGCCAGTGCTTGAATTCGTGTTTATATCAATTCTTTCATCTTTGTCTTCCAACTTCTATGTGGTAAGACAAAAAATTTCAGATTCTGTCGTTTTAGTATAAATACCTCAACTAAAGTTATGCTGTGTTACACACTTCAAGTTTTCAGTTATCAAATACATGAACATATATCCCAAGTAAATACATAACTATATAAAACACAGTTGGGTTACCCTGGAGCAGAGACTGGTTTTACGAATAACAGTTGCCCTAGAAGTGACAATGTTTATGGAGATGGAGAAGAACTCCTATATGACTAATAAATCCCTCTCATTGTGGTGTATGCCTAGATCCTCAAAATGGCTCTTCTGACAGCTCAGTTTTCCCCAAACATTAGTTATGATACTCTGAACAGATTTTAGGAAGCCAGCTCTTGATGGTACAACACGGCTAGGAATCCTTGGCAGGGCTTTTCCCACCAAGACCCTGTCAAAAGTATCTCACACTGAATTTGTGGAGGGCATGGAATTTCTGGAGCTTCTGCACAAAGTCCTCTAGACTTCAAAGAAGCTAGCGATTCTGTAGCCTTAGAGAGTAGGGTTTCAGTACTTCCATCAGGATAAGACTAAAGAAGAGACATGCAGAGGGACCCCTAGGCATGCTTTCTGGGAGCATTGTAAATACATAATCCTAACTTTCCATCACAAAGGTTGGCTTGTGATGTTAACGTTTATTCCCATTGGGATCAAATTGTCCACAGATTTATACCTGAAAGCCACTATTTCAATCACACTTGGTAAAGATTACCAATTACAACTTATATATACTTTTGCAAAATCTGTCTCTGATTTAGTTCCAGTATTACCAACATTCCAGAAATTTCTATTGCTATCACTCTAATAGACATTATTCCAAAAGAAAACAACACTGATAAAATAAATTTCACTGAATTTAGGTACAAATTTCCATCTTACTGAGATAGCAATAACAAAATTTGTTTCCTAGAATCAGAATCTCCTATCAACCATCTCTTATCCTATGAAAAAAGTTAACTAAATTTAAAATTCAACTTAAGGAAGGAGATAAGCTATATCTCATAGCTTGAATTTTCTAGATTATTTTCCCTTTACCTTTGTGAAAAATGTAAATTGTTAGTATCTGAAATTATGGTTTAGAAAACACATGTATCAATCTTAAATAACAGTCATAATAAGAATATGAATAATAAGAAGGTTAAGATGCTAGAGAACCACACTAAAGAAACCTTCTTGGAATCAGGCTATCCTATTCACATTTAGGACACCAGGCAAATATAAGCTGCTTATTTTCTAGCTTTCGGTCACTGAGGTTGTTTATTCAATTCATAGAATCAGAGAATTTAATTATGTTGGGAGGGACTATGGAAATTTTCTAGTCCAACCTCCTCATTTTAAGCATAAGAAAATTGAGATCATTCTTTTACGGGTACCCAGCTAAAATTAAATGTATAACTCAATGCGATACCTCTATTTATATATTGAGGCCTCTAAGATAGCTATTGTTACAAGTGAACTTCCATTTCAAAAGTCACAGAAACTTCTACTCCATGTGTCTTATAATAAAATTATTATGTCCTTAGGTAACATTGCCAGAAGAGACCTCAAACTTACTATCTCTAAGAGTCTCTCTCTGTCACTGAGGAGGAAATGATGATGCCAGAATCAATCAGGCTCTAAGAATCTCTAAAGCAAGGCTTATATCTTACCTGACTTCATAGTTCTAACAAGCAGAGCATCTATCACACAGTGGGTGTTTTGTATTTTTTTTTTTTTTTTGCGTGCTGATTGATTGAATGAATAAATGATTGCTTTAAAAATTAGTGTAGCAATATTGCTTTAAATATTTGTAATTAACCTCCAATTAAAAAAATAAATTTATATTAAAAAAAATAAATATTAGTGTAACAAAGTGAACACAAGGAGAAGCAAACCATGAAAATCCTTCCTTGGCTAGTTTGTGTCATTCAGTTGCACTTTGGGATGTTTATCAGCACTTGGATTCACAGTGGTTTGTCATCACAGGACTTTACCTGAAGTCCTTACAAGAATAGGTACCGCCCTTACAGGCTTCTATTCTTAATTCTCTAAAAATGTATTGGAAACGTTCCAGTGGCAGCATGACTGAAAGCAAACCTGCCATTAACTAAAGACATTTCAAACCTACATAACCATTTACACAGCCCTCCTTCTCTTTCCACTTTAATTTAAGCTTATTTTACCACAGAATCATACGGTTATTTAAACTAAACGTTGCTGTTTGGAATCCAAACAAGCATGGAGACTCACTCTATCCCCACGTGCTCCCAGTGTTTCCTCGATTTTCTCGGGTCAAATGAAGCTATAGAAATGTGAACATCTTACCATCCAGATGGTCCACGTAACAATACACATCGTAAGTTTCATGAGGAGCACGGAATCCGTAGGTCCGGACTCCTTCCTTCCCCATCATGTCTCCATAGCAGCCTTCTCGGGGAACCCGGATGGGATACCTGGGAAAATAAAGGACTAGGAAGTAGCACTATATTCTCACTCCCCACGTGATGAACTAAAGCCGGTAGCCCCCAGACCACTCACCTAACAGTCTGATCTGACAGCCAGCCTGCATCACACTGCTCAAAACCATCTTCATAGGCGGCATGCAGCTGCTCTGGGGTGGCTATGACGGCCCCGATGTCCACACAAGCCTTCTGTGCCATCTCAAAGTTCAGGGTGTACCTGCTGGTTGCCGCCCTGTAGTGAAACACAACCCCTGCAAAGATAGCAGCGAACAATTACAGGCGAGTTCAGGTCTCCCCTCGTACTGTGCAGTTTCTCATTGGAGCAGTATGTCAAATGACTCGCTAACACGGTCTTAAGACCATGACAATCTTCTTATTTTTACTTCATATAGCATTATGCAAAATCATGGTGATCTGAGGAACCCCAGAAATGCTATTCACTCAGGTATCCCATTCTGCTCCATTAAAGTTTCCTAGTCAGGAGTTTTCTGTTCCCATGGAAACCGTCTGAAAAAAAGATTTAAGTCGCTAAATCCCATATGGTGACTAGTGGTCCTAATTATAGGTAGTATTCAGGCTATCATGGCTTCCCAGGTGCTTCAATGGATAAACAATCTGCCTGCAATGCAGGAGATGCAGGTTCAATCCCTGGGTAGGGAAGATTCCCTGGAGGAGGGCATGGCAACCAACTGCAGTATTCTTGGCTGGAGAATCCCATGGACAGAGGAGCCTGGCGGGCTATAGTCCATGGGGTTGCAAAACAGTCTGGCAAGGCTGAAGCAACTGAGCATGCGCGCACAGGCTATCAGGGGACCACGGACGACTAAAGGCAGTAGGTGCTGCAGGAGACACAAAGAGTTAAGGAGGTCACGAGATCAACTCCTCTCCATGTTTGTACTCAGGGCCAACTCAATAGAAGCATATAGAACCTTCACCAATACCACTTCCTCCAGACATGAAATATTGTGGTATTTACTTACCGAGACAATATATTATAATGGAAAAGACACTAGAGTATATAAGAGAAGGCCTATTCTAATTCCTGATTTGCTCCTTAATCATATATAAGCCTTAATTTCCTCCTCTATAAAGTATACCTAACAGTGCTTATGCTGTTTTATTGAAATGAAGATCAAATTAGATAAAGAATTTTAAAGTATCTTAAAATGTTGGATAGGCTACTATAATAAATGTTTATCATATTCACTAACTGATCTGCATAATGTAGAATCTCCACTTTGACAGGTAAAATGTATGATTTTTATCCCAAAGAAGGCCTGAAATAAAGTTCTCCAGACTCCCGCGGGTAGAAGCCAGGCATCCTGATATGCGCTTCAAATTCCACTTTGTCGTATTTTAGGAGTTGCATAAACTAGTGGTTCTTGAACTGTGTTTCAGGGTCAAAGAACTGTCAAAAGCCTGAGGAAAGAGCAACTGAGGGGGTGAAGCTTGGGGCCCTCCTCCCACTTGAGCAAGGGCATCTCCATTTTTAACTGGAGTAAATATGGTGACTCATTTTCATCAGACAGCAAAGTGAGTCAAGCTAATGTGCCTAGGAAGTCACTGGAAAATAGAAATTGGAGTAATTGGGTTTTATGGGTGAGATTTTATTGTCATATCATTTAACACCACATATTTATTATGTGGAATTAATTTTGGTTTCCAAGATATCTTTCACTTTCCTTTTATTCCTAGTAATTTCTTAGAGTTGACAACAGCCTCCCTCCGTCTCTCTCTCTCTCACACACACACAGCTTGACTTCTAGCTATTAAATTGTTTTCCACATGCCTATCCTCGCTTCTGTCTTCCAAAACAGGTATGTGCCAATAAAGCATCTACAGGGGACAGACTAGGCATGTCATCAATAAGCACCTCTGATCAGTGTCAATACAAAAAGGCCTGCACAGGTACCAAGTGGATGCACTGACAACTAATACTTATTTCCCATTTCTGATATTTCAAAGAACAAAAAAACAAAAAAACAGCGAATGCTTTTCATAAAATCTATACCTTTACAGAACAACTTTAAAATTTCCAGGAAGTATATATGGTCCTATAAGTATGTTTATAATGATCTCTAAGACTTGAGCAAGACTTTGCATGGTTTTAAATTAGTCTTCTGCTGATCAAAGCTTCAAAGAGCCTTCTTGGTAATTAAAAATCTTCCTAGTGCACTGAGGACTGGCAGTAAGGGGGCACAAAGGGGCCTCCATGACCAAGGCAGGGAATATCAGGCTGTATAAGTATCTATAATTGCTGGATAATTTGAAGACCTCATGGGGCTAAGGAGATTAAGTGGAGAATTTTCATTGTTTCAGAGAGGCAAGGGGCAAATCCACTGCTAATTCTTTAATGATGAAGATTTAAGAAGTTGTTAAACTTCTGGGATTTAATATATATATATAATATACGTATAATGCGTATCTAAGTTTATATATTTTATTTATATATATATATATAATGTTACATTACACAAAAAGAGGAAGAGATATATCAGTAGAAAAAACAATCCAAGACTAATCAAAGTAAATGATAAAAAAAATTAAGAGCAAAGAGCCCAGGGTGTTCAGTGGATGCCTGGAAAACATAAAAATAGATTTATAGAAGACAGGAATAGGATCTGAATGGGAAAGGATGTTCAGAAAATTAATCTGTCACATCTGAAATTCAGAGTATTTCCTTTTGGCTACACAAGAAAGAGTTTTAATAAAACCCTTTGTATATGTTTCTGAAAGGTAAATATTTTATAGGGAAATGGAGGGTTGGAAGAAAAATCTGTTCCATCATGTCTGGGTATGAGAATTTTGCTTAATAACTTGCCAAAATATTCTGCTTCCAGGAGCTGTGGTATTATGTGTGTACCCAATTAAAGCAATTTTTCTTTGCTTTGTCTCCTAACTTAAATTCAAATGACATACAAACTACCACTGAAAGGGGGCTGAAACTAAAATGTCTCATCGCAAGACAGTGGGTGACTAGTGTACTGACCTTAAAAAAATACACCGAATTCTTGTTTTGATCCAATTCAAATGTTTATTGAGTCCTTGCCTTTTCAAAGCACTATGATATTAATATATACCATGGACTTATTAGGTGCCTTATTTATTCAATGTAAGTTAAGATATAACTTATATTTCTTAAAAGCAAACTCAAACATTTTAATAATCATGCTAGGAGAGTGAGAAAAAGGGTTTGTGTGTGTGTGTGTATGTATATATGTGTATATGTGTGTTTATGTATGCACGTGAGTATACATGCACATATGCACATATTTAAAAAAATTAAACTGTAGATCAGCCTTTGCAGTCTTCAAAAATAATTGCTGATAGGTCTCAATAATGAAGTAATGATTCTTGAGCTATATACCATGTCTTGAGGTATTCATTATATCTGGTATAAAGTCACCTTCCTTGACTCCTGACCAATTAACAGCTCATTTTTAGTAACGGACATGGACTATTGGGTCGATTGGTGTGTGTTTTCCCTCTGTTCAAACCCTGAGCAATGGCTACTTTTGAATCTTGTTTCACCACACTTCTGAACCAGGTATCCTGTAGTACCAGCTTCTTCTAGATTCGCAAGCCTTACCCTCCACGGTCAGTGACACCGTGTCCTGTGTGTCTTCAATCCCGTACATGACGTCACAGCGGTAGCGGCCTGCATCACTGGCCAGCAGTTTGACCATGGTGAGTGAGGCATCGCCCACGTCCTCGGGATGTGTAGGCACCGACACTCTCCCTTTGTAGTCTTGACCGATCTTGATATTCCCATTTTGGGCCACGAGAACAGTAGTCTCCTTTAAATCTTTTCCCGTCTTGTCCAATTCAATCTTAGACCATTTGATTCGCAGAAATTCACTGGTGGTGTTATAACTGGGTGGTAAGGTAGGCATGGTTGAGAAATGACAAGGTAGGTTGACTTTTCCAGAGAGGGAGCCCTTAACAGGTGGGCTTTTTTCCATGTTGACTACAGGAAAAAGAAAATACAAAATCGACAAGCTGAGTCTATTAAATAAGTGAAAGGATAAGAACCATTACAGGGATTTGGTTACATCTTCAGTATGTAAAATAATCAGGATGATTTTATATACAGAGAATAGTATATCATTTCAATAATGTTTTATAACAAAGACAGGAATTAATAATGCTCATTAAAAGTTGTTTTTGTTTTTATTTTTTAAAGTTTTTATTTTATACTGGAGTATAGCTGGTCAACAACATTGTGATAGTTTCAGGTGGACAGCAAAAGTACACAGCCAACATATACATGTATCCACTCTCCCCAAACTCCCCTCCTATCCAGGCTGCCACATAATACTGAGCAGAGTTCTCTGTGCGATACAGTAGGACCTTGTTGGCTCCCATTTTAATTATAGCAGTGTGTATATGTCAATCCCAAACTCCCTATCACTTTCCCCCATGCCAAGCAAAAGTTCATTCTCTAGTCTGCGAGTCTGCTTCTGTTTTATAAATAAGTTCATTTGTATAATTTCTTTTTAGATTCCATATACACCCTCATCCGGATATATTTATAACACTTTTCTTATACGATATTTCTCCTTCTCTGTCTGATTTCACTAACTTGGACAATCTCTAGGCCCATCCATGTTGCTGCAAATGGATAATGCTCATTTTTAGGTGCTAAAATATGAGCATTCATTTTAAAGTTTTTGTAACTTAGATTTTAACATGAACAAAACAAGTGATAAAATAAGGCCATTGTAGGAAGGCAAGAAATCAAGGGTGGGAGGAACCTAGACTAAGCAATACAGGTTAAAAAGCAGATTTAAGTCAACAGGTGAGAAGAAGAAAAATGATTAAGATAACTACCACATTACTTTAGAGGAAATGAAAACAACTTCAGGAGGAAGTGAAAATTAACAAAAGTATTTCAGTAGACTGGAGCAGGGAAATGTCTAACACTTGAAGGACCCACTATGGTTCAGTGAATCAAAGGCTTTCATCGTAATGACAAATCCAGCTGCAGTCGCTTTGCAGCGAAACATTACCTCTCCATTATATCCTGGGGGGTAATGTTGGCTTCTATTCACCTAACCCTCCTAAGCCTGGCTTCCCAGGTGGCTCAGTGGTAAAGAATCCGCCTACAATACAGGAGATGTGGGTTTGATCCCTGGGTCGGGAAGATCCCCTGGCGGAGGGCATAGCAACCCAGTCCAGCATTCTTGCCTGGAGAATCCCATGAACAGAGGAGCCCCGAGGGTTACAGTCCATAGGGTCGCAAGAGTCTGACATGACTGAGTGACTGAATATGCACACATGCAACCCTTCTAAAGTATTAATCTACAGAATGCCTTTCTGCTTAAGCCCTTAAACTTTTAATGAGAAAGAACACTTCAACTATAATTTAACACCATTACATGCAAATAAATAAATAAAACCCACATTCTTTCACTTATATAGGGATCTATACCTCTCCTCCCCATCTTGCACCCATCTCCCAGTCTCTCCTAGTTGGTGAGACAATGTGTTGGTTCAGTTCAGTAATAGAATATAAATTATAGTGCGCAGAGAACTCCCAGTTCATGCAAATATGATGAACAGTAATAGTAACCTCTAGGTGGAGTAAAATAATATTTCTTAATTGACAAAATAATATGTAGCTAACACTTGGTATGTTAGTGGTTAAAGGCATTAGTAACACATGTCTCAATATGAACATGCATTAGAAATGATACAGATGCTAAAGACTAAAATTTAACTTCAAAAGGACTGGATCCCATTAAGCAGCTAAAGACAACAAAAAGATATTTTGTACTTTTTTTTTATTTTGGCAGAGAATAGGGGTCCTGAGAATGGGGTCACAAAGAGTTGGACACAACTGAGCAACTGAACTAAACTGAACTGAGGAGTCCTGAGAAGGAAAGAGGTGAGAATTTTATGAACTAAAAATGTCTTAATTTGTACCCATCGTATGTTCCAGGAATTCCTATATTCCTTTCTGAAAATGATTAAACTCACAAATAAAAGATGGCTTTTTAAAGGGAGAATAAACATCTTTACCATTGACATCAATTGTGGTATAAATTTATAAGACTCTTTGATTCAGCCCAATCAATTCAATTGGGAGGTTTTTTACACTTAGAGCATTTCTCCAGAACTGTGCTGTAATGAAAAGATATATTGGAACAATATAATGTCAAAAGGTAATTTTCCAAGAGTTATTTATTGTTCTGGATATTTACAGATGCAAGAGAATTAAAAGCTGCAGTTGTATGTAAATATATATTCATGGAGAATCCAGTCTTATCAACAAGATTAACAAAAAGCTGTGTGGCCAAGTCTTTTGTGTATGAAATCTTGGGTCTTAATGCACTGGGTAATGAGAACTAAGTTTATCAAATACAAATATTTTAAGAAAGAAATTTAGTAGCACAGAGGATAATGTTTATCAGCTATGCATGTTAAAAAAAAATGCTACCTGCAAGAACTTGTCTGAAATTCTGACAGTGCAAGAAATAAAAACGAATGCTTACAACAGTTCACCATTCAAGTTTGTGGTCTAAATGAATACTGTAAGGGAGAGCACTCCAAATAATGAATAATCAATTATGCTTCATTCTATGTCAGTAAATTCTGCAGAGCAAGAATGATGCAAATTCTATCTACAAAATTTAATCAAACACACACAGACCTTGGCCTAGAAGTGCCAGAGTGAGACTAGGGGAATTTATCGCCCTTTCAAGTATTAATATCACTCCCTCATTCATTCATTTACTTGTGATTGTGCATGACTCCGTTTATTATATTAGAGGAATATCCGAATAACAGAGTCAGTGGTAAATAATCCATATGAAAGATATTGTTAAATCAAAGAGTTCCTTATGCATTAAAATAAAGCCAACAACCAAGAGACAAAGTGCTCATTAATTACTCACCTTTCAAGTGCCTAGACTTACATAGAAAAACCCTTAAGATGAGAGTACTTGTGTTGACCCAACTAGCTATTACTCTGTGCTTCACTGTGAACTTGGCAAATATATTTCATATGTATCTTACATTTTCAACTTCGTCCCTTTGAAAAAATGAAGCTTCTTCTGAAATTAGCCCCAAACTAATGATATTGCTTAATAGTGATCACCAATTTACAAAAAGCCTGATGCCTGGGGTAAAGTACAGGACACTGGTTGAGAGCATGGACAGTGGAACCAGATTGCCTGGGCTCACCTCCAGGCTCCATCACTAAATTGCTGTGTGATCTTCTACATTAGCTATGTTGATAAATCTTTTGGTACTATTGTTTCCTCATTTGCCAGCTGGGGAGAATAAAGCACGTGTCTCATGGAAGAGTTAAGATTAAAAAAGGTTAACAAAGTAAAATACTTAGAAGAAAGCCCAACATGTAGAAATTACTCAATATTGTTAGTGGTTATTACTATTTAAAATATCATCAAGGAGCTATACCATAAGCATTAGTTTCCCTATTATTTGTGTGAGTTCTTTCTTTAAGTGAAAGGGTGATGGTCCTGTTTCTCAAAGTCCTCCTGCTACTTTCTCTGTAATTTCCTTCTATTACAACCCAACCAAATCAACCCCCTTTTCTCCATCTCTTTTCTGTGTCCTCCCTCTTCACTCAATCCTGTTGTCCTTTCCTCTCTGTCACCTTTACTTCCTAGAAATGCTGAAGAGGACATCTTCTTGGCCATTGGATTGGTGGAGCCTAGACTCTGATGGCCATCCAAGTCATTCATTGTGGTATTCACTCATTATTTATTTATTCATTCACTTATTCACTCAAGCATAAATTGATTAAGTGCGAGCAGTGTGTCAGGAACTCTACTAGAAGAGGAAAAAAAAAAAAAAAACAGCTCTCTTGAAGTCACAGTCTGCTTGGGAAAAAAAAACAAAGAATAACTTATCCTCAATGAGTGGTATGGACTATAATAGCTGTCACAGGACAGGGGACAATGAGAACGTAGAGAAAGGGCTTTAAAACTGCCTGGAAACAATCTGGGGGATGAGAGGTGGGAGCCATCTCAGAAGTCAGCTCATCCTTGATTCCTCTCTCACCCTCACCACACCACATCCCATCCATGCGTTGGTCCTAATCCTCCATCTCCACCTATCCAGTTCACTTCCCTCCAGCTCTCCTGCCCCCACGTGATACAAGTGCCCCATCTCACACACGGGTGATCACAATAACCTCCTAAGTCATCTCCCTGGGGCCGCTCTTTCTCTCCTACAGTCAAACCAACGTAGAACAGCAAACATGGAACCTGGGAAGTATTCATCGACTTACCTTTCACTGGCTGAAAGCCTTTAGTGCTTCCTGGGAATAAAATCCATTTCTAAAGCTTACAATGCTTACATGGATAAGAAGTGTATCAGTGGTAAAGCTCACACACTCCTGGGACAGCCTTGGTTCTTCTCCCAGTTCTGCTACTTACTAGTCTTGTGACTTTGAGCAAGTCACTTAGGTTCTCTGGATCTCAGTTTCCTCTATGGATAGTGAATGTTTCAATAAGCTAATGTTAAGTATTAAAACTGTTCCTGGCTCATAGGAAGCTCCTTCTTAAAAAAAAATAATAATAATTTGTGTATAGTTGCTTTACAATGTTGTGTTAGTTTCTGCTGAAAAGTGAATCAGTTACTCCTATACACATATCTGCTCTCTTTTGGATTTCCTCTCTGTTGAGGTCATCACAGAGCATTGAGTGGAATTCTCTATGCTTTACAGAGGCTTCTCATTAGTTATCCATTTTATACATGGTAGTGTGTATATATTGGTCCCAATCTCCCAATTCATGCCACCCCCTTGGTGTCCACCCAGATTTGCAAAGTAGAAATAGAGACATGGGGGTGCAGAAAAATAAACATAGGAAGCTCTTTTCTGAGTGTCAGATAGTGTTTCTATTTACATGAGCTGATTTCTGCCTATCTCTCTATCTAGATCTCCTACTTTTCCCTTGATCACTGCTCTCCAACTGCAGTGACCTTTCTATTGCTCAAACACACTACCTAACTTGGGCCAGATCTTAGCTGGCTGGCTCCTTCTCGTCATTCCCACGTCAGTGTTAAGGATTACTTTCTCAAAGACGCCTTACCACCTCCCCTGCCCCCACCCTAAGACACTTTCTATGTCGTCACTCTGCTTTATTTTCATCAGTTCAGAAGTACTGGGATTGTTGGTTTACATGTTTATCGCCTACCTCATGTAACTAAGGAGATTAGGCTTAATGAAATCTAAAACAATGTATGACTCATCCACTGATATATCCCTGGAGACCCAGACTAAGCCATAGCACGTAGAATCTGTTCAAACAATACTGTCAATGGATAGATAAATGGATGGATAGGAAGGATGGATGAATAAATAGGTTGAGTGACACAAGTTCTGAATCTTAAGAATGAACTGAAGTGGAACTGTAGAGGACAAAAGAAGGCACTGCTAAGCAGAAGGAACTGCATTGGGGCAGGGGAAGGGAAACAAGGTGTAAGGAAAAAAATAGGGAATAAGAATGGAAATTATAAATTATTTCAGACTCTGTAGCAGGCAGTGAGTGTGAGAAAGAAGCAGAAGCTGAGTCTAGAGAGACCCTTGATGAGAGCAGGTCACTGATACTCAGCACAGATTCTTTCTTCATGGACCAAGAATCTACAAATTTGGAATCACAAAACTCTCATTAGGCGGACATATAATTTAAAGCTAAGAAAACAGTGCATGTTTACTTATCCAGTTACAAAGGAGAAAGAGAGAGAGAGAAGAAAAGAGAAAAAGAAAGAAATGGAGGTAGGGGTAAAAACTTGTCTATCAGTTATCTTGTCTATCTATATCTTATTGATTTCTTTCAAATTGTATCCCTCTGAAAGCTCAATAGTCTTTTTTTCAATGTAGAAAAGCCTTTGAGTGGTGTCAAAAAGAGTGGAACCTTAAAATATGCCCAGCCACTCAAATGAGCCTTTTTGCGCAGTCTGAAAGTAATCTGGTAAGTTACTGAAAGCCCACTTTCTTCTTTAGCATCCTGTTCATTATTTTGTTATAACTGATTTATTTAAAACCACTGTTTTCAGCCTAATGATATTTTAGCTAAAAGTCTTCAGCAACGAATAAATAAAAAATTCATCCTTTATTTTAATGATTCCATAATCACATTCCATGCCCCAATACTTTAATTTTTATTTCAATTAGTCCTAAAAAATGATTACCACACTCACCTTTCTGTAGTGCATGGGCTGCTATTAAGGTGGAGCACATCCATAAGATGCTCTTTATATTTATCAGCATCTTGTCCTAGAAATGAAGATAAACACAAAGGAAATCATAAGCACTCAGGCTTGTGGGAGGCCATACGTCACATGCTTTTTGTACCTTGTATGTAACAAGAGTACAAGAAGCTGCTCCTCTTGGGTTGTAAACACAGGAGGAGACTTGCAATACGAGAAGTTGTCCCAACACTTTAATTATTAGTTTGACTCTCACCCAATGTGGTCGTTACCAAAATAATTCCAGAACCCAAACTGGGGACATATAACAATGTGGATGTGTGGGGCAACCGCAGTGGGGTAGGCTGTTGGAAGAACAATATAGACCACAGCCTAAGTAACGAGCGGCTAGCAACTGGAACAAGGAGGGACGGGCGACCACAAAACCTATTTAGAAACAGGAAGCTGATCATAGATGGAGCAAGAGAAGATGGGGAAGCAGTTGGGAGACATGTGGAAAGAAAGGGATTTGCACCAAATGTGAAGTGTGTGGAAACCCATTGCTGATTCATGCACATGGTACCAGGACAGAGAATAAGGATCTCAGCAGGCTTTTTAAAGCACAGACTCAATTTAGTTTCTAGGAGGCTGAGCAAACAAAATAAATGTATTATAAGGAGCTGTTAATTACAGAAAAGGCCAATGCTTGCCATGAGTTTTAAAGTAGTTCCAATGGTCTGAAGGGTAAAGAATGAAAGAAAACACCCTGTACTGAGAGTCAATAAACCCTGCCCTGGCTTTGCCATTAATTTATTGTGTGAATTTGGGGAAGACATTTAACAAATCTGGGTCTCAGAATGATCCCTTCGAGCTCACATTTCCCTGCTGTTATAACTATGAGGAGGATAAGCATCATTGTTGGGGACCATCTAGAAATCAAAGAGCTAAGCTCAAAACAACCACAGAAGACTATTTGATCTCAACAGCTGTTTCCTCCCCAGTTACATTTAGAACTGCTCTATAACAGCCATCATTGGTTGGCTACCCAGTAGCCAACGTTCTCTCTTTTCTAACAAAACTTTGATTCCATTTTAATATCTACCCTCCTTCACATGGCCATACTTTGATGGAACCTGGGTCAAACCCCAGCCCAAATGGACGATCCTGTTTATTCCAAGCCAATTCAGTTCAGGTCAGTTCAGTTCAGTCACTCAGTTGTGGTCAACTCTTTGCGACCCCATGAGCTGCAGCACGCCAGGCCTCCCTGTCCATCACCAACTCCCAGAGTCCACCCAAACCCATGTCCACTGAGTCAGTGATGCCATCCAACCATCTCATCCTCTGTCGTCCCCTTCTCCTCCTGCCCTTAATCTTTCCCAGCATCAGGATCTTTTCAAATGAGTCAGCTCTTCGCATCAGGTGGCCAAAGTATTGGACTTTCAGCTTCAACATCAGTCCTTCAAATGAACACCCAGGACTGATCTCCTTTAGGATGGACTGGTTGGATCTCCTTGCAGTCCAGGGGACTCTCAAGAGTCTTCTCCAACACCACAGTTCAAAAGCATCAATTCTTTGGTGCTCAGCTTTCTTTATAGTCCAACTCTCACATCCATACATGACCACTGGTAAAACCATAGCCTTAACTAGACAGACCTTTGTTGGCAAAGTAATGTCTCTGCTTTTTCATATGCTATTAAGTTGGTCATAACTTTCCTTCCAAGCCAGTTACACAGGTCCTAGTTTGTGAAACTGTTGTGTCCATGTTGCACCCATGAGTATATAAGATACCCTCTGGGATGAAGCTGAGAAACAATCAGGAGAGGCAGGGCTGAAGTGCTCAGGCATTAGACCAACAGCTAGCCATACCCTTGAACTTTCTTTTATTAGATAATAAATTCCTTTATTATTTAAACCCAATAAAGTCAGGGCTTTTTGGTAGCCAATGTCACTGAAAGGCATCTTAACTGACACATATTTGAGTTGGTGCCCTATAACTTTCTCAGAAATTATCTAAATTCTGTACTATTTAGAAAACCTAGATTAAAATCTTGTAAGAATCCAAGTCCAATTTGGGCTCAAATTCAATTTAATAATTTACATCAGCTATTCCTCTTCCCTTGATATTCTTCTCCATTTAATTGCTTTACTTTATATAGCTTGAAATAAGTGTTAGAATCTTTCTAAAAGAAAATTATAAAATTCTAGATATTTCCTGAAGACCAATTTTTATCTAACACATTATATATCTCATATTTTCCATCAATGAACCATCTGACAAGTCACAATGAAAAGTATATAGCTGATAATCCTAAATTAACCTTGATAATTAAGCTTATTATTTACCATATAATCACTGAGATATGCTAATAAATGTTGTTACACACAAACTGGGAATTAGGTTTCTACTTTTCTGGATTTTTTTTACAAGATACCACAGCAAGCAGGAAGTGTACACCTATATCTCATTACCATATCAATATTTCAGGAAAAAAAATAAGATGTCAATTTCACATACCCTAAAGCTTCCACCAAAATGAAGCTTTAGATTGTATCATACAACACTATGAAGACAATGTACTCCATGAGTACTGAATCCAAATAAGAAACTTTTCTTCAATTGTGCTTACAAACAATAATTTATTATTCTCCTTCAAGAAAAATTTTTTCTCAAATTGTTTTTCTTTTTTTCAGAAAACATTTATAAGCTTAATGTTAAAAGTCTGGGCTCCATTGTCAAAGAGCCCTGAATTTGAGTTCTGAATTTTCTGCTTATACTCTGAGATTTGGGGTAAGTTACTAAACAGTATAATGAGAATTGATAAAACAATGCATATAAAATATAGCTTGGTGATACACAGTATATTCAGTACTCAGTATTTATTATTAAAATTCCTAATTCAAGCTTTCTACCAGTGAGAAGTTCCTGGTTTCATATCACTAGTAGTAAAAAGAATATTTAAAGCTCTTGGATTTGAAAATTATAACCTGGGTTATTACTATAACTTTGTACACCTTCATGCTCACAGTAAACTGTCCTATAATTTATCATTATGTCCTTTGAATCATTACTTAGAAATATGTTTTATCTCCTATGTAGAACAGTAGCTTTCTGAAAAGCAGAGTCAGTGTCATATTCAACTTACTAATTCCCACAATATTTCCACAGTGCCAGCTTCAGAGTAGTTGCTTTGAGGGAGGTTTGCTGACCAAATGCATGACCAACACCCCCTCATTTTCTATTCAGAAATACACTCTGAAGAGAAGCATCAACAATCTCTTTAAACATGGGTGAGTGGGCTAATTAACACATGAAATACAATTAACATTGGCCATGACTCAATAATATCTGATGTTTGCAATATCTGGAGTGTCAACATGTTGTAACAAAACCAGTGGAGAAGATGCAATCCTGACCAAGAATGGGTCTTCTGCATCACAATTTTCCACCCAAAGCAGATACTTAAAAGTCTAACTCTTTTATAAGGATACTCCATCCTTATAAAAGTGGCTTTTTTTTTTTTTAGGGAGAGGAGGAAGTAGTTCTTCATCTATTTAACAAGTATACTCATCACTTGCCCAAGTAAGACTGCCAGTAAGGCAAGGTTAGGGAAGGAAGTTGGTGCATTAAAAGAGCAAGGGAGAGATCAGTCATATTTTAAATACATTTGCATAAATTAAGTTGCCAACATTTAAAAATTGGAGTGTTCACACTAAGCCCCCGATCTCGGACTTCTTTTGGAAAATCAGACCTAACAATTAGAGGTCCATATTCTAGCTGGCCAATCATTAGCACTAAGCAAGCAGCAGGCCCTGGCCTTGGCTCTGTGAGCTCAAGGTTATCAATGCCCCAGTTGGCCTCTCGTCCATTTCTACTCCATGCCTATTCCCTGTAGTCACCAGAGTTTGCAACTCAAATTCCCAAACTTCTGATCTCAGAACTATGTTTTCACTGCCTCTTCCTTACAGGCCATGGACATCATTCCATTTCTCTAATTTTCATAAGTCTGTGTTCATGGTCATGGTTGTTTAAGCACACCATTTGCCTTCTTTGATTTTACAAAATGAGACACTTTCTGAAGGTTCTTTGTTTTTAGCACCACTCCAACCCCCATTTTCATTCTTCTGCTCTTCTGTGTGGGTCTTGTAAGCATTATCTGTTAGTGATAACAAGTCTGACTGCATAGAAAGACCTGGGAGATATGAGAGCCGGTGCCTATATTTAGTCTTCTATTCCAGTGAAGTCAATGAGAAGAGGAAAAAGTCATTGAACAATCAAGTCACAGCTGACTGAGGCTGTTTAATTGCCTAGGAGACATGAGAGACAAGGTCAACAGGATTCCTATCCATGAGAAACGTCTGCAAAGGGGATAAGGGTCATGCCAGGGGTAGGCTGCCTCAGCGAAAGAGAGAGCCAAGGTTTTAGTAAACAGATATTTAGTATTCTCCCTTGATCTTGGGGAAGCTCCACTGAGCAAAGGGTGACTTAAGGATGCAGACCCAGTGGTTTGTCTTCCAGTTCTCGAATTAGTTACCCTAGACAACCAATTGTTCAGAATACCTCAGCCACAAAGTGGATGCAAAGAGCATTGTCTCTCATGTTGCCATGTGGTGCTTACACAAAGGAGGATCACTGTAATGCAGAGAAAGATATCATGGTTTAAGCATACAGTGTCATGAATTTGCTTCCCACGAATAAATAGCACCATGTGAAATTACCACAAACATAGGTATGGATTCCTGCACCTGGACTTGGCTAAGTTTTTTCATGTCACTGCTCCTTAGTATTGCTGTGTTCACTGCCTGTGCCCTCCTTGATGTAAAACACACTGCACTTTCCATTCCCTTTCTCATGTTCTATTTTCATCATAGCACATCTCACCACTGTATATGTGTATTTGGGAACTGCCCTTCTCTGCCTGCCACAATATAAGCTCCAGGAAGGCAGTCTTTGATGTTCTGTTCATTCTTGTATCCACAATGCCCAGGACACCCAGTAATATTGGTCGAATGAATGAATATGCCCATTTTGTATGTAATTATGTGCATGCATGCATGCGTGCTCAGTCACTTCAATCATGTCCAACTCTTTGCAACCCTGTGGACTGTAGCCTGCCAGGCTCCTCTGTTCATGGGATTCTCCAGGCAAGAATACTGGAGTGGGTTGCCATGGCCTTCTCCAGGGGATTTTCCCAAGTCAGGGATCGAACCCATATTTGCTGCAGCTCTTGCATTGCAGGGGGATTCTTTACCCACTGAGCCACCTGGGAAGCCAATTATGTGCACATTATACACTATTTGGCACATTACTTTCTTAGTTAAAATACTGTTTATCTCTGAGAATGTTCTGAATCAGCTAATACAGTTTGTCTGTTACTTTTAACAGCTGCATAATTTTCTCCTACATGAACGTATCATCTTTTATCATACAGTTCCTGTGATGAGCCTTTAAGGTGTCTCCAGATTTTTGCAATGAGAAACAATGCTGCAAAAGGGCGTTCTTGTCCATTTGTCTTGAGTGACATTCCTACCAATATCTACATGACAATACCTAGAAGTGGAATTGCTGGGTCAAAATGTATATGCATTAAAAAAAATTATAGCTATTACCAAATCACTTTCTAAAGAGGATGAACCTATTTACATATATAAGAGATCCAGTTTCCCCGCAACTTGACCAACACAAACTTTTATTAAACTTTATCTTTACAGCTGATTGATGAAAATGGCACAGAATAAACTGCTGTTTCAATTATTATGTCTTTAATTATGAATGAGACTAAGCAATTTTTCATATGATTTTAAAACATTTATTGTTCCCTTTCTGCCAGCAGTCTACACACAAAACATTTGCCAATTTTTCTTTTTGATGGGCTGTGGTATATGCTTTTGTAAAAGTTCCTGGCATATCAAAATAGTTGTTAGGTCTTTGTTTCTCTTACGTTGCTGACATTTTCTAGATGTGTTATGTGTTTTGTGTAAATAATTTAATTGTTATTTAGTCAGATTTATCAATCTTTTCTAGTATAGCTTTTGGGTTACACCTTTTCCTTATCAAGGGTTTCTTTTCTCCTAGCTTATTATTTTAAACATTTTATAATTTCCTCTAGTTATTTTTTTAAAAGGTTATTTTTTCACTCCCTACATTTCATATGAGATCCATCTTAATTTTATTCTGGGATAAATGAGGTAAAGATTGATTTGTATTTTGAGTGGGCCAATCAGTTGTGCCCAAGTCATTTACTGAATAATTTTTCATTTCCACTGAATTTCCATGTTTATTTGAGTCTGTTTATGGACTCTGTCTTCTAGTCAATGAAACTAGACAATTCTTTTTTTTTTAATTGAAGTATACTTTCTTTACAATGTTGTGTCAGTTTCAGCTGCCCAGCAAAGTGATTCAGTTATATATATATACATTATATATATACATATATACGCAGTTATATATATAATCTTTTATTAGATTCTTTTCCATGATAGGTTATTACAAGATATTGAATATCTTATAGTTGCCTGTGCTATACAGTGGGTCTTTGTTGTTCATTTATTTTATATATTGTCCTGTTAACCCAAACTCCTAATTTATCCCTTCCCCTGTTTCCACCTTGGTAAACCTAAATTTGTTTTTTTATGTCTGTGAGCCTCTTTCTGTTTTATAAATAAGTTCATTTGTATTGGTTTTTTTAGATTCCACATACAAGTGTGAAACTAGACAATTCTGAGAACAGTATGTCCCTCTCTAACTCATTTTACAGGTTTAGTAGGAAATACATGATTTGGGTAATGCTGTTAATATTAGGATTATAGAATTAGATCAAGATGAGCCCCAGGGATATATATCTTAACACTATTTATTTGTGGAGTTATTTATGAGAGTCCTTTCATAGGTACTTACCCTTTTGTTGTTTATAAATGTATATCCATTTCATAGATTTTGACACCAAATGCCCAAAAGTTGTGTCTTAACTTGGTTTTCTCAACTAGGAATTGAAACTCAAGCTTTCTGATTCTAAGCCTAGTGCTCATTCTACTATTACCACATGTAATAAATACCAACTCAGTAATTTAATAATAAAAAGATAACATATTTTATATGTTTACATAGTTTATTATAAACTATGCAATCATAAATTTATAGATGTAACCACCTCTTAAAATTCTTAGAAGAATGAAGTAGGATGTATATAGATACAGAAAAAAGATAAATTTAAATGTAGTTTCCTAATTTACACCCTTTTAAAGATGATCAATCTAGCCAGCAGAGTTTCAGGGAAGCAAACTCATCACATAAAGATGCTTTGCACTGACCACTGAAATGGAACTACTCTTGGCACATTCAGTAATAGGAACACAGCTGTCAAAAAAACCTGGAGAACATATATGTAATATGTAATTATGCACATATATGTAATTAACCACATATAGGCTACCAGAGGAAACTGGCAAACATTCACTAACAAGCGGAGCTTGGTCAAGACATTTATCTCTACTTCTCCTTGTTCTGATTCCAAATCAGAGTACAGACCTTGTATTTTCTGGTAAAGTACACATCTATCCAATAGTCAACATGTTTTCTCATCCCAGAGCCAGTCACCCCCAATAGTGAGTGTATGTGACTCCTAACTGGTTTCTCTAGGTGGGTGGTGGAATAATAGCCTACTGCAGTCATTCATTGTTTTCCTCAAAAGAACCATGTGTCTGGAAAAGTTCTGTTCAGTCATAGGGAAATATCCCATTTTAAATACAGTATTTAGTGATGTTTGTCCATGAATAAAGTTAACAAAAATATTTAAACCCCACCAGGTATGGAAAGTTTAGTTATATGGCTACTGGGTGACAGTGTTGGTTGATCTTTGTGCTCTGATGTTCAATTACTGACCAATCATTAACCACAAAGTACTTAACCATAATAATGTGAGGAAAGAAAGAACAATGAGTATATCTGTAACATTAATCATATTCAGCCTTAAATGAACTTTTTAGGTCTTTTCCAAACAACTTACAAGGGTGCATGCAGATATAGGTATCCTAGGATATCAAAGGTATTTCCTTCCAGTTTGTAGGCACAGAGAAAAAGAAGAAACCGAAACCTATGTCTGTAAACATATATAAATCCAGGGGGATTCTTTTAAAACCTTAAATTTGAATTACAGTTAATATTCTTTTTACACTTTAAAAGTAGGAAATACAATTTAGGGCTAACTTTAAATTTATTTTACTTACTAAGAAAAACAAAATAAAACTTTGAATTCTTACATAAATCTTTAGCAATTGTCTTGACTCTCATCCCTTTTCCCAGAACCCACAAGATTAAGGATCGTGGACTTCCTGCTGGAGGAAGTAATTGCTCAACTACTTTGGAATCCATGGAAGCCTTTGCCGTATTAGCTGGGACACAATCATAAAATCTTCTTCTTTTTTTTTTTTTTAAACATAGCACCAGAACCAGAAGTTCAGTCTGAGACCTTCTGCTTGGTATGTTCTCACATTCCAAGTTACATATTCCCCCAACTGGAACAAATTTCATCTCAAACACTAGTTGCTTCCATTGATGCCTTCCTATTTTTATGTTAATCTCACAACATCCTATTTTAAGTCTTTAAAGGAATATTTTCACTGTAGGTTTGGCAAAATTGCCAAGCATGTTTAAAAGAATTTAGGTCACAGCTTTTAGAAGGAGTCAAAACTGAACGGCAAGTGTATCAGATAGATGTCAGAAGACGGACTAGATCTGCCTGCAATGCAGGAGACCCAGGTTCAATCCCTGGAGATGGAAATGGTTACCCACTCCAGTATCCTTGCCTGGAGAATTCCACGGACAGAGGAGCCTGGTGCACTACAGTCCACGGGGGTCGCAAATGGTCGGACACAACTGAGTGACTAACACACTAGATCATTAAAACTCTGTTCTTCCAAGATAAAGCGAAGAAGTAGGCGAGTCTAAAATGCAGCTCTAAGTGGCAGCGTCTACTCTGCGCCACATTCCGCAGTCTTTTCGCTCAGTCATTTCATAAATATGAGCTGAGCTCCAACCATGGGCCGGGCGGGAGCGAAAAGCTCCTGCTGCAAAGGGATCAGGGTTACACCCACAGCCCCTAAGGTTTGCGCTCATGGAATCTATCAGTCCTGTCAATGGCAATTGCTTGTGGTGCTAGACGAACTCTTCATGACATCCGGAACGTGAATATCTTGTAACTGACTAAAAACGATCTTTAAAAAGTCAATATATAGATCATAAACTCATCTCAAATTTGCTTGGTGTAAATCTTTACTTCTTTCCTGTCGCCAGGCAAAATCTACTCCATCCCACTCCCAAGAAGCAAGAGGGAAAAAAAAAAAAAAAAAAATCAAGGGGTCCTATTTAATAAAAGTGTTTAGCGCCCTCTGGATAGAAGTCAGATCCGCTCCAGCAGTCTCCACTAGCCCTTTTACAAGGGATGCGCGGCCGCCGGGCTCTCCCCGCCCCGCCCCGATCCCGCGGAAGGACCAAAGCCACGCCCCCACCGGCCTCTGGGCGGTGACCCAGGAGGCGCCCAGCCAGCCGCGGCTCTGTAGGACTGCCGGTCCAGCAGTGCTGCTGTCTCCGAGCCCAAGAAGTCACACCCGTCTCGGGCCGGGAGCTGAAGCCCCAGCCCACGTGGCGGCGGCTGGTGAACCCCGGCGCTGCGGGAAGCGCTCCATGCGGTTCCTTTACGCGGGGACAGGGGAGTGGAAAGAAACCCCCAGCGCCCCCTCTCTAAGCCTAGTTCCTCCGCCTCTCCCCCCTACCCCCGCTAACCCCAGCACGCTGCTTCAGTAGGATTTGTTACCGCTCTGGGGATTAAAACAATGGCTTAAAATGAGACGTGAAATTCAGTCCAAACCTTGAAACGAACCCAGCCGGTCCGCTCCTGGCTATTTGCGTGTATGTGCCCCATCCTTTCTTCTTCCCTTTCTCCCCACTGCTCCTGTCCTTCCCTTCTCTGTATTTTCCACCCGGAGCCCTCCTCCCAAATTTCTGTCCTCGACGAGTGTTGTGAAATTGAGAAAGTTTAAATGGAGGCAATAGTCTGGGCGGGGCCCTAGCATCGATTTCGAGTGGTCATGGGCCTTAGTAAAATCTCCCAAAGATCTGTATGATCTTTCTTAAAGGGACGCCCAAGATAGAGTACCAAGCCCTCTGAAACCTGGCCACGTGTGTTAGTCTATCAAACTGCAGGCTTGACCCGGGAGCGCCGCGCACACCCCAGCGGACTCAAGAGAAGGCGCTTCAGTCCTTGGCAAAGACGTCTCCTTCCTGGGCCTGCCAACGCTTAGGTTTACTTCGCAGATTCCGAAGTAGAAAAGTAAACGGGAAGCTATGGCCCTCCATCGTTTAATGCAGGGCTGTGAAAGAGGCTCGTTTGGTTTTGGGGCGGGGGGAGGGGGGAGGGTGAGCTCGTTTTTCTCCACCTGTACTGGATTTCTCCATCAGGGGGCGCCCACACCCGTCACAAAACTCCCTATTCCTAGACATCTGGGTTCTGCAAGCTCGAAGCTCTCCAACTGGGGGCCGATCCGAAGGAGCGCACCGCCTCCCTCGCTCCTCCCTTCTTGCCTGCCTCCGCGGACAGAGGAGGCAGGGATTTCACACTAGCCATTCATTTGTCAGCGGTGGGGGAGGGGACGCAGGAGCGAAAGGGACGGAGCGGAGGCTGGGAGAGGGGAAGGGAAACAGAGAAGATGGAGACAGAAAGGTAGAGACAAAGATGAGAAAGCGGACAGAGATAGCCAGATTGTCTTTCCGCCTGTGGGTGTGCGCACGGCGGGACAGCTCTCCAGGCGCCGTGTAGATGTTTCCTCCCTCCCGTAGCATCTCCCGGGAACTTGCAGGACTTCTTAGGGCGCAGCTGGATCCCAGAGCACATAGTTTAAGCGATGACACTAGTTTTCTACCTCGCTCTCCGCTGCCTGACACAGGGATCGCTCCACGCCCAGTGACACAGTGAGCCTAGACAACCCTGATGCCCCCCAGCCCGCACGCACCAGGGATACTGCCCGGCGGCGCCCACGCCTCCGCAGGGCGGTGGGGCGCTCCAGCCCAGGGCGTCCCCCGGAGCTGCCGACACTCGCTCTCTGCCGCCGCAAGACTCGCCAGTAAAGTTGCTCAACTAGGGCCGCGAGCGGGGAGAGGGGTGGGGAAATGGAAGGAAAAGGAGGGCTGCAGTAGCCCGGGCGAAGAGGGCTGATCCTAGAGGCCCCAGATTCGGGTCCCCACGCCACCTTTGTCTGAAAAGCGCCCTGAGCGCTGGCTTGCTGGTTGAGACAGGAGCAAAAGCCTCTACCTCGCTTCTCAGAATGAGCTAAAATTCTTGCACATCTCTACTGGTTCGGAACAAGCTTTTCCCGCCCTGGCGCCGAGCAGACCTCCGCGGCGCTCCAAACACCCCACCCCCATCCCCTGCTCCCTCCTGGCCGGCTCCGGAGCACGGCGCGCTGGACAAAAGAACCCAGGGGCACCGGAGAGAGCCGTGACAGCCCTCAAGTCGCCAAAGAGACGCGGACCGGGAACCCTGCACCTCCCTCAGACCGGACCGCCTCCCAGACAGCCCGCGGGATGAGGGGGTCACGTCCGCTCAGAACCCGGATCGCCTTGTCAGGAGCTGCCCGAGAGCGGCTTTCCAGGAACGCGGGCATTGACCACACACCAGGGGCCGGGAACCAGGTGGCCTGCACCAAGGCGGCTTCGGGGATTTGCTTGTGGGCAAGTCTCGGGAGTCCCCATTCAAACTTTTGCCTCGAGCAGCTTAACGACAACAAAAAGATCAAGGTGCCAGGGTCCCTCCGTCCTCTCCAGCTCCAGACCCCTCGACGTTTCTAGGGGGGGTCTCCGCATTTCCTTCCCTCCCTTCCCCCAATTCCATTAGTCGGTCTACCCCCACCCCACCCCGGGCTTCTTTTGTCTGGATCTTTTTCAGCACCAGGGTCCCTCCGTAGTCCTCTCTCCAAACATCCTTTTGAAAGTTACCTGCATTTTTTACAGTGCCTATATTTTCTTAACTTCTCAAAGATAGTTCTTTTTGCCTTAATTAAAGCCTTCTACCAATCACAATGTACTTTTTTTCTAAACTCGATTTTTTTTTTCCTATAAGTTTTTCTTGTTCTTTTCTTTCTTTCTTTCTTTCTTTTTTTTTTAAGGGGAAACAAAAGAAACGTGATTACCTTGAAAGGCGGCTTATTGCAGTTTGGGGGGAAAATTCACCTCAGCGCTGCGCGATTGGGCTCGGCGTTGCCGGGGCGGGTCACATAGGAAGCGCGGTGTCCTGGGGAAGCGTGCGGGATGGTGCTGGAGGATGCGGGGCTGGCCGCAGATCCGCGTCCCCACGCCTGTCCGCAGCACCTAAGAAGGTTCGCGGCTGTTGCGCCCTCCCGACTGGAGTTCCTCCTCAGAAAGGCTCGGGGCAGCTCGCCTGCAAGTTCAAATGCGGGTTGTGACACCCATCATCATTATATCACTGTACCGTCAGCGCCGAGGAGGAGACTCGGCGAGGAGGAGGAGGAGGAGGAGGAGGGTTCATTCACAGGCTCCTCAAGCGCTCCGCAGCTTCAGCCACTCCTCAAAGCCCAGGCTGGGAAGGCAGGCAGAGGGGCGGAAAGGCAGCTCCCCGCGCTTGCGGCAGGGACCGCCTGCCTCCCTCCCCAGGCACTCCCACCTCTCGGCGTTTCTTCCTGACAAGCAAGTACCAATCGGCTTGGGGACAGCCGCGCTCCCCATTCAGCGGCTCACTAAGGAACATCGGGCGGTGCGCGAGGAAACCGCTGCCCTCCCACCCTTCCCCACCCCCTCTTCCCCGCCCCCCGCGCTGCCAGTGCTGGCTTAGGGGAAAGGAGCCCCCAGGCTCTTGTGGGGGCAGGCCCGCAGGAGACCATTGAGTACCGTCGGTTCTTCTGGGGAGCAAACGAAACTCTGTAAAAATTAGCCCAGAACTTGGTTACAGCGTGTTTACGCGGCCACCGAGCCTGCCTGTCCCATCTGAGGCAAGTGTCAGGGTCCTGGCTTCTGCCAACCTGAAAGAGACACTGAGACAAGGGGACCCTTCTGAGACCTAGAGGGGAAGTATAAGAGTCCCCCCACTGCCTTTCCCTGGAGCTACCCAATGGGGAGCCCAGGGTCATTGAGCAATCTACAAAGACCCTGCTAATAACGGGGCTGGACAGGAAATTCCCCGAGGCAAATCCCTTGTCAGACTCAAACAGATCCTCTTCCCCTGCCACAAACCTCCAGAAGGCTATATTCCGCTTTCTTCTTTCTTTCTTTCCCTCAGTCTTTCCAAGTGTCCCTCGTGGCAGAATATTTAATAATTTCTCTGAGCAGCCGAGGTTCCTTGGATGTATCAATCACCTCCCCTGTGGTCAGGAAATGGGACCATAATCTTTCCTGAGTTTATGTGATTTTTATTCTCAGCCAGGTCCACTGGACTATGTAAACAATATCAACACATGGAAAAGTCCCCTGCCTCCTGCTACAAAAGCCTTCCAAGAGGACCTGACATCAAGGGTCAACCAGTTGACACAAAGGATTTCTGCCCCTTAGAAAACAGAGATTTTGTATTTCCCTTTCCTTTGAAGTCAAGTATGAGTTTATACAATGAGAACAAAATAAATCCGAGGTGCATATCAGTTTAACACGGAGGATACCAGAGTGGATAGCACACTTTTCTTTCTACACAAAAATAGAAGTATTCCAAATATGGAAAATGAGATAATTCTTCTCACTGAAGTCCCTATTAAAATTGTATCAAACTCAACATCTCACATGATTAAAGGAGAAAGTCCATTTTCACACTGACTTTCTTTGAGTAAGTTGACTTAAGTTCATACTTTAAAACTTGTAGCAGCCTAGACTCTTGTAATATTTCTTTTGCAATTTGTATGCAAATTGCAGGATCATAGATTTTAATTAATAAACAAATGAAGATTGGCCAGGAGAATTTCAGTCCTCAAAATGTGATTGATTGATTGATCTATCTATCAGTTCAATACTGTGAATGATATAACTATTAATTATAGGCTTTGGAAATCAACATTTATTTGTTTTCACACTGATTTATTTATTCTTAGTACAGTTATTGTTGGGAGTTCCCAGGTGGTGCTAGTGGTAAGCAATCTGCCTGCCAGTGAAGGAGATGCAAGAGATGCAGGTTCTATCCCTGGGTCGGGAAGATAATGGCAACCCACTCCGGTATTCTTGCCTGGAAAATTCCACAGAGGAGCCTGGCAGGCTACAGTCCATGGGGCCACAAAGAATCTGACACAACTGAGCACATGAACACACGCAGTTATTAGACAACCATTCCAAATGTTGAAATTCCAGTCCATTAAAATATATTTAGAATAAGGGAGTCATAGAACAGAAACGGATTTTAATCTTTACATTTAACAGATAAGCAACCTAGGGCCCAGAAAGTGACTTTTTCTAGTCACATGATTAATAGCAGAGCTGTTACCAGCACACAACGCTTGACTTCTGGTCCAGTGATCTTTTCAGTGCTCCTCATAGCAACTTTATGCTACGTAAAGACTTTACTCAGAAAGGGAGAAAAATGAAATAAAACAGTCTTTATTGAAGTTTATATCCCAAGCATTAGGCTAGATCTTTCTCTGAAACATCTTCAAAGTATATATTATTCATCTCATTTTTAAATTTGAGTGAACCTAGTTGAGTTCCAAAGAGTTTAATGTCCTACCCAAGGCCACTTTCTAAGTGGTAGATCTGCCAATCTGAAAAGCTTATTATCGCTCCATTATCCTGCTCTCCCTTCATAATTCAGTTAAGTAAAACTTTTCTACAAAGGAGACCTGGAGCAGCAGCAAGCAGCAAATAACAGATTAATATCCATTTTCAAGCAAATGTTACTGGTTAACATTCACTATAAATAATACCATCTGTACATGATGGAACATGATTATAATTATGGGTCAGCTACTCCTTACATCCTGAGATAATTTCCTTTATCTTGCCAAATGTGTTTCTTCAGCCTTCCAACATTTACAGTTCCTTTTTATGTCCACAGACATTACAACTCTTGATAGAGCAGTTCTACAGGGAAAGGCACTTTCTCAGGCAGACATAACTAGTCAGAACATGGACAACGTTGGAAAGCTTTATACTGCACGCCTTTTCTTTACTTTGGCATATAACATTATTATTTAGAAAATTAAACACTCTTCAGGCTGTCAAATAACCAGAATGAAATGACACCCTTGAATATCTGCTTTCTTTTTCTAAGGCAGATTTTCCCCTCTGGCTATTTATAATAGAGAAGGAATAAAAAGGAAAGCATACCTGGTACATTCAGCACAGTCTACAGCTCTATTATTTCTATGCAACTATAACTGTCCTTGAGGACTTTATCCCTCTTTCCCCCTTCCTTCTTTCCCTCTTTTCTTCCTTTCCCTCACCTTCTCTCCCCAGGTTATTGAATGAGAAAATATATATTTGCAGCTTTTATAACTAAAACTGGCACTAGTGGTAAAGAACCCCCCTACTAATGCAGGAGACATAAGAGAGTGGGTTCCATCCCTAGGTCAGGAAGATGCCCTGGAGGAGGGCATGGCAACCCACTCCAGTGTTCTTGCCTAGAGAATCCCAGGGACAGAGGAGCCTTATGGGCTATTGCAAAGAGTCGGACATGACTGAAGTGACTTAGCAAGCAGGCATGCATAACTACAACTATATTTGCCCGATACACTTGTCTGAATCATACAGTAATTAAAATAGCATTCTGAGCTTCCCCCTTCAAATCATGTTCTGGTCCTGGGGATATTCTGTGTGTAAACTCCATGGTCCCAGACATGGATAAAACAAACTCTTCATTCCCAGGGTTGGTGTCTGCAAGAAACCAGAAGCCAGAAGCTACATGCCTTGCTTCATTGCCTTGATCTTGTCTTTAGGAACTTGGCTGAGGTCAGGGGCAGCCAGCCAATGACTTAGAGAAGAAAGGTGTAGATGTCAGGTGGGTCTCCAGGGAATTTCATTATCTTTATCTAAACCTACTTCTGAGGTCCTTTGGGATCACATTTCAGTCTTCTCCTTTTTTATTGATCAGGTGGAGTGTTCTTAGACATCTTATTATCTGTGGCTGCACTAGGAATGAAGGTTCCAGTCCCATCCACATTCAGAAAACAGTTCATATTTCACGTCCCTGATCTGGCAGATTCTAGGCACAATTAAGCAAATATCCTTTCTGGATGGTAAAAGAATGTGAAAGATTAAAAATGCACTTTTAACGAACTTTAAGACCCCAGAAAAAGGAAGTCAACCCTCTAAGACTGCTTTCTAAAAACAAAAATAACTCTACAGATTAATGTTTTATCCAACACTTCAAATCTTTGGTTTCTAGGAAATGCAGAAGTAATATACAGTCTTTGTCACTTTCTTTAAAAAATAAAAGAAACCCTACAAAAGGCAAAGTGGTGGTGACAATCTCATTACATTTTAGCCTGAAGTATATAAATTACTCAGAGAAATTAAATACAGACAAATATCCTTAGAAAGCCATGAAAAATGTGATTTTCCCCAGAAATCAGACACCAAGCCTTTGCTCCCCAACCTCCAAATCAAAATGTTACAGTAAAATATTTCTTTCAATAAAAGAGTTCTTTTTTTTTTTCTTTCCTGTAAATGTCCTGTTCATGGTTGGGTAGATTTCTCCAGAACTGAAGTAGGAGACCATCTACATCATGACGGAACTATGCAAGCCAAAGCCAAGTTCCAACATGGAGTGATGGGAAAGGCTGGGCTGCCGAGAGGAGATGACTTCATTAGGGAGAAGAGAGGATCTCTGAGTCGGTCCACACTGCTGCCAAATGGCTCAATACATCTGCACTTGCCCTGGGGAGGTTGCTTGGAGCAGAGTATCAAAAATGCCATCGTTTTTAGACAGGAAAAGATCAAGGCACAAATAAAGCAGTCCAGCTAAATTGAATCACAGGTATCAATCTTCCTCCTCTCCTTAGTCACTTTCTCAAATTCTTTTCTTTTCCTCTGCACAGCCTGACAAATAATGTTAATTTATATGTGTATATATATATATATATAGCGCATCTGTCTGAATGAACCAGGACGAAATGAAGAATCTGGATTTTGAACATAAGGAAGCGGTAGAGATCTTAGAATCTATGAACGGGGAAGGGCCAAAACTTGCTGTGTATTTTCAGTGAGTACCAGGCTCCATTCATTTAATTAGAGGACAATGAAACCCAGAGTCAAGAAGCTTAATGAAAGCATCAGGCGGGCGTGCATGTGTGCTAAGTCGCTTCAGCCATGTCCAGCTCTTTGTGACCCTAAGGACCATAGCCTGCCAGGATCCTCTGTCCATGGGATTCTCCAGGCAAGTATACTGGAGTGGGTTGCCATGCTCTTCTCCAGGGGATCTTCCAGACCTAGGGATTGAAGCTGCATCTCATGTCTCCTGCATTAGCAGGTGGGTTCTTTACCACCAGCATCACCTGGGAAGCCCAATTTTGCACAACGGATGGGGCAAAAAGTCAGCATAGCATCATTAGTATCTCCTTTGAACAAAGGTGGAAGCAAGACAGGAAACAAAAGAAGTTTAGTGAGAAGAATTTTTGGAGAACTCCAGTACAGGTATCAAAACAAGGAATAGCAGTAACAGCAGTTACTATTTTTATTCTATCAGTAGAAAGAATTGCAGGACTAGTTGAATGTCAGGGACTTTAGGCTCTTATCACAAATTATGAACAATCACATTTCAACCCTGTGATCCAAACAAGATCAAATATTTGCTATAACTCACCAAGAAAAAGAAGAATATCTATAAGGCTGTGCAAATACTTGTCACAAACAGACCACTCTCAATTTGATTTCTGTTTTCTTTGTCAGTTCAACAAACATTTCCTGAGTACCTTCTGTGTACACTGTTTTAGACGTTAGGTGTTCAGGCATAATTCAAAAGGGAAGAATTGCTTCCCATCCTAAAGAAGTTTATAATTTCTATAGAACAAATATTTATTAGAGTAGTCAAGCTTATCATCTACATAATGACAAATGAACTTAGAGGGGAAAAGTATTTGTCTGTGTGTGCATGTCCAGTGGCTTGTCTACTCAGCCATTTTTTAAAAAACATGCCACCAACTACCACTGAATCAGAGAAGAATGCTAGCCCCAAAAAGCTACTTCCTCCACTGGAAAATCTCTTCACACACATATTCTACTGACATTGACTCCTGGGATTAATCTTATTATAGATGAAAACAATGTATTTTTTATTTTCCCATAATAAAAAGTTAGTTATATGGTATGTAGTCAGAATTCATTTCAAGTTTCTGAAAGCCTTCCAGAGTTGATAAATCAAACTGAAGTTGAATGGTGGAAGGAAAGCATTAAATGCCATTCTAATGAGAAAAGAAGTCAAGGAAATTGATCAATCCAAGGACACTAGGGTCTCCGGCTCCTGGACATGAATATTAAATGTAGACATTAGAAAACTAGAGAAAAGAACATTGTGCTAAAAAACTGTTACTCTTCTTAGTCCTCAGAAGATTGAAATAATCTGATTTTAAATATAGTATCAAATTTATAGCTTCCCTCAGAAATGCAGTTGTGAATGAATACTGGCCTTTCCCATTCCTTGTTTCTGCAACTCCTCTGAAGAATTTTTATCTCTTTTTCTCTCATTGGTAGCTGCCTGTGACTACCTCCTCCTCACCATACCATGTCACACAATATCTATCTCTTTCCCCCCTAGTTTTATTGAGATATAATTAACACATAACATTGTATAAGTTTAAGTTATACAACATAATGGGGGCTTCCCAACTGGCACAGTGGTAAAGAATCTGCCTGTCAATGCAAAAGATTCAAGAGACGTGGGTTCGATCCCTGGGTCTGGAAGATACCCTGGAGTAGGAAGTGTCAACCCAGTCTAGTATTCTTGCCTGGAAAAGCCCAGAGTAGCCTGGCAGGCTGCAGTCCATGGGGTTGCAAAGAGTTGGACATGATTGAGCAACTGAGCACACACACACACGCATACAATATGATGATGTGATACATGTATATATTGTGAAATCTTTACTACAACAAGCTTGGTTAACACATCCTTTAACTCACATAGTCACCAGTTTGTGGTTGTTATGATGAAATATTAAAGCTCTATTCTAATAGCAAATTTAAAGAATACAGTACAGTATTGTTAACTATAGTCACCAAGGATCCCTGGAACTTAACTTATGACCGAAAGTTTGTACCCTCTGACTAATCTCTTCCTATTTCCCCCACTTCTCAGCCACAGCAACCACCATCCTACTCTCAATATAATAAAAAGGCCACATATGATAATCCTAGAGCTAACATCATACTCAAAAGTGAAAAGCTGAAAGCCTTCCCACTATAATCAGGAACAAGAAAAAGGTACCAACTGCTTCCATTTTTATTTAAAACAGTACTAGAAGTTCTAGCCATGACAATAAGAAAAAGAAAAAAAGGTAATCCAAATTAGAAAAGAAGAGCTAAAACTGTTTCTGCTTGTTGATGACACAATCTTGTTTATAGAAAATTCTAAAGACTTTTTCAAAAAACTGTTGTGTTGATAAACCAGTAAAAATTCAAGATGGACAAAAATCCGTTGCATTTCTATGTAGTAACCACTACATGAAAAAGAAAACAAATAAAGAAAACAGTAACATCAAAAACAATAAAACATTTAGGAATAAATTTAACCATGAAGTGAAAGCTCTATGCACTGAAAATTATGTGACATTAAGGAAAGAAATTTGAAGAAACAAATAAATGGAAAGATGTCTTGTGGGCATGGCTAGAAAAATTAATATTGTTCATACTACCTAAAGATGTCAATAGATTCAATGGGATCCCTATCAAAATTCCAATGGAATTTTTTAAAAAAAGAAATAGGATCAACACATGTCTATCTTAGTTTGGGCTCTTATGGAGACAAGTCCTAAAACAACGATTTGAATTCAAGTAGTTTACTTGGGAGGAGAGACCAAGAAATGTCCAGGGAGAAGCAGTGAATGAGACGGGGCAGGAAGGGGTGCATTTCAAGCAGGTTGCCCCTGTGGGCAACTGGAGCATATTCTTACTATGGGATACTGAGAAACCACGGAGAACATGAACTCGGAGGCATCCCATCTGAGAGAGAGGGAGCTGGAGTATTTTCACGCCTATTGTCAGTTGAGGGCTTTTCTAAGGGTGTTTGTCTGCATCAGTTCAGTTCATTTCAGTCACTCAGTCATGTCTGACTCTTTGTGACCCCACAGTCTGCAGCACTCCAGGCTTCCCTGTCCATCACCAACTCCCGGAGCTCATTCAAACTCATGTCAATTGAGTCGGTGATGCCATCCAACCATCTCATCCTCTGTCGTCCCCTTCTCCTCCTGCCTTCAATCTTTCCCATCATCAGGGTCTTTTCTAAGGAGTCAGTTCTTCGCATCAGATGTCCAAAGTACTAGAGTTTCAGCTTCAGCACAGTCCTTCCAATGAATATTCAGGACTGATTTCCTTCAGGATCGACTGGTTTGATCTCCTTGCTGTCCAAGGGACTCTCAAGAGTCTTCTCCAGCACCACAATTCAAAGGCGTAAATTCTTCAGTACTCAGCCTCCTTTATGGTCCAGTTCTCACTTGGGACCAAAATATAACAGGCAGGGAAGATTCTCCATCCTGACCCGGCTCCCCTTTTGTGGGCCATCTGTCCTCACCATGTGCCATCAGCAGCCTTGATTCCTCTTGGGCCCCAGTTCCAGGGGCCAAGAGAGTCCCCTTTCCTCTTGCAGTTGAGGAAGCCAGATCCCCAGCAAACCCAATGGGAACAGAGGTTGCATTTTTGTAGGGGAGCTGTAAACAGTACTACCAGTACTTCTGCATCTGTAGTCCTCAGTGTACACTCTCAGTCAGAAGGCGCCACATGATTTTAAACCTTCGACACAATGTATCTGAGATCTAAAAGAACAATTTTACGTGATTCATAAGTAGAGACTGGCATACTAGGCAATAAACAAGATAGGCAAGAGTATACTTCCTGTGGGAATGGCAATTACATCCTCAGAAGGGGAAGGAGTGAAATAGAGATCAAGAATGCACACACCTGAGGAACAAGCCAGAAACTCGATTGTAACTGAGAATGATTTCCTAAGATGACCCAGAGATGCCTCACAAAGACAGCAGGATGACAAACAGAAGGACCAGAGCGAGGACAGCGTTAATCTGGGAACCGAGTAGATGATGTTTGGAAAGGAGTGGGAGAGGGAGTGGTAAAGAACAAAGGTGAGTACAAAATTAGGTTGCTTAAAACCAGCTCATCTTGCAGACTCTACTCAGTGAGATGAGAATTAAAAGCCTGGAAGTCAGTGGGTTTTTCCAGGCACTGCCCAAATGACTATTTCAAAAGTCCCCTTCTCACTGCCAATAAATTTCTTGAATCTTGGGCAGGTTTCATAACAATCTGTATACTTTTCCTTAATATATGCCTGTTTTTACAGAGTTCAACGTGTGAATCTCATATATGAATTAAGGCTTTCTTTCTACTAAAGCTTCTATTTCTGAGGCTCAAGGGTCATGACAGGGGGTAAGGGGGAGAGGACATCAGCTTTTTAACTACTCCTGCTCCTCTGTGATGCAGGGGCAGGGCAGGGAGGGGCAGACTGCTCTGGGACTCTGCTCTTGTCTTTCCCTGTCTTCAGCACCTCTGTTATGAAATGCAGAAGTGAGGGTGAAGGAAAGGGACAACAAGGCTCTCTTACTCAACTGGCTGCTGTTATAATCCTCTCTGGGATCCTGTGAGTGACAGCAGATGTCCTTGGTGTGGTAGGTGTCCCAACCCTGGCCTCTGAGGACACATATGTACTTTTCAAGTACATATGTCTCTAAGGGATATCCCCCTGTGCAATTCTTTGCCCTAGAAGATGGAACCGTGATTCTTTCACACGCCTCCACTCCATCTCAGTTCACATGCCCCGTTTCCCCGGGGTGCTCTGGTCCCCTAGTCTGACAGACCACCCCTGAACACCAGGCAGCTTCATGCAGTTACTTCAGTTCTATCACTGTGTTGTTGCTGTTGAGTCACTGGTTGTGTCCAGCTCTTTGCGACCCCATAAACCGTAGCATGCCAGGCTTCCCTGTCCTTCACTAGCCCCCTAAGTTTGCTCAAAAGTATGTCCATTGAGTCAGTGATGCCATCCAACCATCCCATCCTCTGTCACTCTCTTCTTCTGTCCTCAATCTTTCCCAGCATCAGGGTCTTTTCCAATGAGTCAGTTCTTTGCATTAGGTGGCCAAAGCATTGAAGCTCCAGCTTCAGAATCAGTCCTTCCAATGAATATTCAGGGTCAATTTCACTTAGCTCATCAAAATACCTAAACCCTGATTCTTGCCAGACCACATAGTGGGAATAGAGGCTACCCATGCCCTCTGTCCATCTAATTGCCTCTCTCCAAATACCTTTGCTCGTATTTGGGTAGGTTCAAGGATGAGCAACAAATCCACTTTCTATGCTGAGTTCCACTTCTTATAGACATCCTGAATTTCTGTGAATTATTTTCTTATAGGCTCCTTTTCATTTCTCCATTGAGAAGAAAGAAAATAAACAGCCCTCCACACACACACACACACACACACATGCACACACGTGAAATATAATATAGATGGAAGGCAGTGTGAGAGATATTCAGTTCAGTTCAGTTGCTCAGTCGTGTCCGACTCTTTGTGACCCCATGAACCACAGCACGCTAGGCCTCCCTGTCCATCACCAACTCCCAGAGTTTACCCAAACTCATGTCCATTGAGTCGGTGATGCCATCCAACCATCTCATCCTCTGTCGTCCCTTTCTCCTCCTGCCTTCAATCTTTCCCAGCATCAGGGATTGATGAGGTGAAAATCAAGTTGCCGGGTTGTCCAAAGATGCAGCCACATGTATCTCATGGGTTAAAAAAAAAAAGATTTGCATACAAAGAAAGGAATTGTAAAAGTCTTTCCTCCAGTCTCCCCTGCCATGGCCCATTGGTTTCTACTCATGCCCTTGTGCACCTGTGTGTGTGGTCATGAACCTCATATCATAGACCTTCATGTCTCATTTGAATAAAACCTTCCAGGCAGTCCAGTGATCAAGTAATCCCATACCAAATTCCAGCATTTCTTCTGATTGACAGCCTTCTGGCAACTTCATGAAGGTAGAAGAGATCTTCCTGTGGTTCAGCAGTACAGGAAGAGGAGCACTGCCAAACCCCCAAATGGAAAGGGCAGGTGTTTGACATAGGGAAGCAATGCGAAGGAAGTAGTGATCTGAGTGCAGACTCAGGCAAGGTAAATAGGTTCCCGACACATCAGGGAGTTTCTGATCTGGTTTCAGATAGAAACATTTCATAAGCTTTAAGGTCTTCAAGCTTGAATGACGCATAGAAAACAAGAAAGTGGCATAATGGAGAAACAGAACTGAATTTATAAGATCAGGGCACAAATTTCCATTCTCCTATGTACAAGTTTTGTAAACTTGAAGAAGCCAATTGACCTACCCAAGTTTCCTCACTGGCCATAGAGGGACAATGATATCTACACAATAGAGGTATTAACACTAAATTTGATGAGATAACAAAATAAAGCCCCCAGTAAAGTGGCCAGGCCACCATGTACAGCTGTGCAATCTGTGCATTATACAAGTGTCCAGCCAAGCGAATGAACATGACTTGAAATAGCTCCCAAGGTCTGCTAGTTAAGCCACTGACCCAGCACAGGGCTACACAGGACAGGGGGAAGGGGCAAACTATCTTCCACCTCTGATACAAACCTACCATCGAGACTTGTATAAAAGATTCCATTTTCTCACAGCTGGCTCCTCTTTCTAGTTTTCACAATGTCTCTAATAGCTACTAGATGGATGACTAAATGGAAGACTATCTTGTAACGAGGGTGATTAGGCTAATCTTCCCTGCTATCCTTGACGATAGCTCTCAATACATCCACAAGAGCAGGCTCCAAAAGAATGAGCTAGTCAAGGACTGTCTGCAACCAGGTCAGCGTTTCTCAAGATATATCTTGTGCCACTACAAAAAGTCATTTGGAATTTGTAGCTCTGACACCAGAATCACAAGTAATAGCAGAAAAATAGAAACATGGGGCTACATGATAATTGAAAACTTTTGTGCTTAAAAAAAGTGAAAAGACAATCCACGAAATAGGAGACAATTTTTGCAAATCATCTGTGTGATAAGGAACTTGTATCTGGAGTATATGAAGTATATATAAAGAATATAAAGTAATTCAGAATTCAATAACAAAAAGATAACCTAATTTTAAAAAATGAGCAGAGTGACTAAATGTTTATTTCACCAGAGAAGATACACAAATAACCAGTAAACACATGAAAAGATGCTGATTAACCATCAGGAAAATATTATTCAAAACCACAATGAGATATTACTTCACATGCACTAAGGTGGCTGGAACCAAAATGTCAGATAACACATGTTGGTGGGATGTGCAGATTTCAGAACCTCAGACTCTGGTGTTGGGAATATGAGATTGCACAGCCACTTTGGGAAACGGTCTGGCCATTTCTCAAAAGGTTCAATAGAAAGTTACTCATTTGCCCCAGTGATTTCACTTCTAGGTGTATATATGAGAGAAATGAAATACATATCCACATAAAACCTTAAATCCAAATGTTCATAGAAGCATATTCACAATAGCCCAAAGTGGAAACAACCAACATACCCATCAGTTTTATTTTAAATGGATAAAATATGGTATATGCATATAAAAGAATATTATTCAGCAATAAAAAGGACTGATGTACTGATATACACATGCTGCAACATGGATGAACCTCGGAAACATTGCTCTAAGGGAAACAAACAGGACACAAAAGACCACATAATATGTGATTCCACAGACATGAATGTCCAGAATATGCACATGTATATTGAGAGAATAGAGACTACTGTTTTGCCTAGGGCTGCGGAAATAGGATTGACTGCTAATGGGGATGGTGTTTCCTTTTGTGTTAATGGAAATGTTCTGGATTATGTTAGTGCTGATGGATACATAACACTGTGATTATAATAAAATGCATTTAATTGTATACTTTAAATGGGTGAATTGTATGATATATGGATTATATCACAAAATATGTTACTAAAAAAACATGAGTTTGAGTAAGCTCCAGGAGTTGGTGATAGACAGGGAAGCCTGGAGTGCTGCAGTCCATGGGGTTGCAAAGAGTCGGACACGACTGAGTGACTGAACTGAATTATATAACTGTCTTTATGTTTGTATAGAATGGTAGTATTTACAAAGTTAGTATTCACTAGTCACTTAATCCTCAAAAATATCCCTGTGTAGTATATGTGAAGATAGTAACAGGCTCCCTGAGAGAGATTCCTAGTTGCTTGCTATGTTAAGAATGTACCCAGAATTTGTTTTAGTCAGATATGGTAAGACAGCAGATATGGGAATGGTTGTCATAAAGGGAGGAGTTTGTACTCACAGATCCCTAGACATGCGGCATGCCCCACAGGGCCACCTGGGGAAGGACCAGAAAGGGTCTAAGTCAGAAGAGGAGCAAAAGCAGAATGTGACCAGGAGTTTTTACTGTTACTATTTTATGGGAAGGTATGGGAAAGACAGGGTAGGGTCACTGAGTAACGTGGGGCTGGATAGTTGAATAGTATTCCCTAGTTGTCAAGTCCCTGGATCCGGGAAGATTTAGGTAGGTGTTAGCTTGGTGTGTGGGTGTTTGATAAAGGAAATGGGAGCATGGGCTGTGGGTAGGTTGGTTTCTGAATAGAAGGCAAGCTCATTTCTAGGAATTAGCTAGCTGCAGGGGGAGAACTCTCTCCAGGATCAAGGCCTCAAATGCCAGAGCATTAAGAATATAGAAAATAAGGAAATGTAGTCAGCGCACTTCCCCCAACTAATTGTCTGTCCAATAGGTCTCTCTTTCCTTCCTTTCTTGGATCGTCACTCTGGGGAAATGACAACAGTTCCCAGATTCTCTTTCAGGACCACATGACCGAATTCTGGCCAATGTGACAGGGGGCATGTAAACAAACTCTAGGATACGTCCTTTAAGGATGGCAACATGGCCCCTCTTACCTCCTTGCTTTATCCTGCTGCCTGAAATGCAGATGTGGTTGTCAGCCTTCTTGGATCACGTGTATAAGGACAACAGCCTAGGGATGGCAGAGAAGCAAGGGAGAGGGAGCTTGGGACTTGTGACTCTGCTGTGCCAGTGGTGATCTGCTTACATTCAGTTAATCAGATTGACCCATGAGACAGAAATCAACTCATAGCTTGTTAACTCTGAGCCTTTGTTAAAAAGATTAAACCTGTATCCTAACACAGAGAGTTGAGCTGTGATATCCAGGTGTGCAAGGGTCTTTCACACTGCACAGTGTACAGCCTCTGTGTTGTACAAGGCATCCCTGAATACAGTCCCATTTCTTCAATCAGGACGGCAAAGCTCAAGGAGGTTAGGTCACACTTTTAGCGAATCCTAGATCCAAAGCCCTACAAGCATTATAGACTATACAGGGGACAATACGCCAGTTTCTTTATAAAATAAAATAACAGTAACATATCAACTTTCTTAGGCAAAAGATAAAAATATGTTAAGGGCTAGAATTCAATATTTATGTACTCAGAAATTAAAGTAAGACATTTGAACAAAATTAGAATTGGAGACAATTCTGCTGAATGTTGTTCAGCATGTTCCAAGGAACAGGATTCTCTCCTTAAATGTGATAGCTCACGTGACAGGCTGTGCACGGGGCAGTTAGGATGCCTGGACGTGTGGGTCTATCATTTGCATGCATTAAGATGGAAATTGAGCATCCATATTTTACTTCCATGTGCCAGTGAAGTGATTGCACTTCCCAAGATCCCTTTGTACTCATAATTATGTGATTTGTGAACCAAATGAGTGGTTTGAGGATGGAAATAGGTACATAGGAACTCCATTTGGGAGGTCCAATTTTGACATAAATGACTAGAGGCTTTTTATGAAAGAAAGATTAGATATTGGATTCAAATTCAGTTTATTTAAACATGTGATACTTGGGGTTTCATTTATTGGAAGGACCCAGTTTGATTTTTGGTACTTAAAATTGTGCTTTAATTGGGAGATGTAGTTAGGTGATGATTGAAATAATCTGTAATAAGAAAACAAGTATAAAATATCAGTTTTATCTGTGGGATATATCAAATCAACTCTGCAGCTGTAAGAAAAAGTGTCAATTTTTTTGTGTGTGTGAATTGTAATAATGCTTTGCAATTATCTGCCTGTTGTTCCAAAATACATGTGTGTAATAGTAGCAACTATAAAACTGAATTTTGTCTCCACAGACCTGAGATACTTTTCCAAAAATACCCTAAAATTCATAGTTTAATTCACAAGTTTCCCCCTTCCTTGAAAAGTCACGTTTTTTTTCCCTCTTGTGCAAGTACGTTCCATAGGAAATTCAGTTCAGTTCAGTAGCTCAGTCATGTTCGACTCTTTGCGACCCCATGAATTGCAGCACACCAGGCCTCCCTGTCCATCACCAACTCCTGGAGTTCACTCAGACTCACATCCATCGAGTTGGTGATGCCATCCAGCCATCTCATCCTCTGTCGTCCCCTTCACCTCCTGCCCCCAATCCCTCCCAGCATCAGAGTCTTTTCCAATGAGTCAACTCTTCGCATGAGGTGGCCAAAGTATTGGAGTTTCAGCTTTAGCATCATTCCTTCCAAAGAACACCCAGGACCAATCTCCTTTAGAATGGAATGGTTGGATCTCCTTGCAGTCCAAGGGACTCTCAAGAGTCTTCTCCAACACCACAGTTCAAAAGCATCAGTTCTTCAGCACTCAGCCTTCTTCACAGTCCAACTCTCACATCCATACATCCATACATACTGGATAAACGATAGCCTTGACTAGACGGACCTTTGTTGGCAAAGTAATGTCTCTACTTTTGAATATGCTATCTAGGTTGGTCATAACTTTCCTTCCAAGGAGTAAGCATCTTTTAATTTCATGGCTGCAATCACCATCTGCAGTGATTTTGGAGCCCCCAAAAATGAAGTCTGACACTCTTTCCACTGTTTCCCCATCTATTTCCCATGAAGTGATGGGACCAGATGCCATGATCTTCGTTTTCTGAGTGTTGAGCTTTAAGCCAACTTTTTCACTCTCCTCTTTCACTTTCATCAAGAGGTTTTTTAGTTCCTCTTCACTTTCTGCCATAAGGGTGGTGTCATCTGCATATCGGAGGTTATTGGTATTTCTCCCGGCAATCTTGATTCCAGCTTGTGCTTCCTCCAGCCCAGCGTTTCTCATGATGTACTCTGCACAGAAGTTAAATAAGCAGGGTGACAATATACAGCCTTGACATAATCCTTTTCCTATTTGGAACCAGTCATAGGAAATTTAATAGTCCTAAAAGGAAGCATTCTTTATTAATTCAGGAGACCTGGGTTCGATCCCTGGGTTGGGAAGATACCCTGGAGAAGGGATCAGCTACCCACTCCAGTATTCTGGCCTGGAGAATTCCATGGACAGAGGAGCCTGGGAGGCTACAGTCCATGGGGTCACAAAGAGTAGGACACGACTGAGCAACTTTCACTTTCGTATCTATTGAGTCGATGATGCCATCCAACCATCTCATCCTCTATTGTCCTCTTTTCCCCCTGCCCTCAATCTTTCCCAGCATCAGGGTCTTTTCCATTGAATTGGCTCTTTGTTGTAATTAGTAATAATAAAAGTGTTTTCAAATACTCTCATATTGCTTGAAAATTAGCTTTGTGTTTGTGTGGCTGAGATGGTGGGATCTTGTGGCCTGAGGTGAAGGTCCCTGGGAGTTCTGGTTTCACATGGCTGCTCGTGGCTTTCATGGGGCAGTACTGTTAGCCATTTTGAAAGAATGATCTTCGAACAATTTTAACCTAAAATGCCGGGTAAAGTTATATTCAAAAAGTTTGCAGCCAGCAGTAGTTTTTAAGCTGAGTGGGACAATGACCATCAGATTTGAAAAAGCGTGTTCTTCTTGGTTAAAATAAATATACAAGGCTGGCATTGATTTCTTCTATTTTGCTAATCATTGCACTCTCTTGCTGTTATGGAAACCAAAATATTTTGTTTCTAGGATAGTGTTTGTCTAAAAGATACAAAAGATGCTACAATCTCAGATGAGCTCCAAATTTGTTTCATTTATTCTCCAAACATGATTATGACAGTAATAAAAATAATCATAATGATAAAAGTAATAGTTACAGTGGCCACCAACTGTTGAGTATTTAATACAAGCCAAGTGTATCTTCAAAATAACCTTGAAAAGTGAATGGTTTTTCTAACTTCACAGAAGGGAAAACTGAAGTTCAGAGAGAAAAATACTACCTCAAGCAGTCAAGATATGGCTGGTCCCCTGGCTACATCCATGTACAACATACCATATAAGTCTCTGTACAGTTTTTGGAGGAAATAGAGAAAGAAACTGAGGGCAGAGGGGGTCTGAGGGAGCTTACAGAAGGCAAGCAAGCTCAAGTATGTCTTATGAGAGCACGACAATGTGAATTTATTTTGACACATTTTGTTTTTATTCTTAGACCTGAGATATATGTCATCTGGTTCAAAGTAAAACAATCTAGGAAGAGGCTGCTATTAAATTGCCAAAGAATAAGTATTTTTTAACTTTCCTAGGAAATTTTTACTGTATAGATGGGGGCCACTTTTTCCCCCTTCTTTTCTAAACTGAAGCTGAATGAGAACAGTGACTGCCATATTCCCTCCCTCTGAAGAGAAAAGAAAAGAAAAAAAGGAGGGAAGTGTGTAGCAAACTACTTATCACATTTAAGTCCCCAGAGTTAGTTAAGTGCTCTGTAAATCCTTACCATCCCAGACATAATGATAGACTCTGTTCTGGGGATTTATTATTTTGATTTTGATAATTTGTCTTCTACCTCCTTCAGTTTTATGCAAGAACACAGAAAAATCAATTGGTGTTTTGTTTCTTTGCTTTTAGTCCATTACATGCTTCTTTTTACCTCTTTTTTTTCTCTGCCATGCTTCAGAGTAACATGATATGATAGCATCAGCCTTGGGTATAAGCCCTCACAGATAGAAATGTTCTTGAAATAAGCTCAACAGGACTTCTTGTAATAACTTACTCATGTTCTCAGACTCCTATCAGTGCCCGAGGTAGTCATAATAAACATGAACTGAAGCTTCAAAATCTTCAGGAAATTCTGGCCTTAAAAAAACAACAACAACAAAAAACTGTCTTTGGAGGTTTCTTTAAAGTTAATGCATCATTTACAAATTAAGTTAATATTAATAACCTCTAAAAATAAAACCAGAAATTATTTAAGAAGAAAACTAAGAAACGTCTGCTTCTATGGTACTAAAAATGTTAGACTTTAAATTTTCCAACAAAAGTAGGCCAGCAATTTCATAAAAATAAGACTACAAGGTGAAAAATGAACATTAAAAGTTTTGGCATTTCAAGTGCTCCATTTACCTAAAAATAAAGGGGGATTTCGAAAAGTAGCTGATGACATTTTCATAAAAGTATCAAGCTTGTAAAACAGGTTTAATAAACATTAGTTCATTTATTAAAATAACTTTGAGGTGGTTCTGTTGCCATGTAAAATTCAGTTTACTAGGAAAAGTTCAGTCCAGACCCAAATTATTTTCATTTTTTTCATATATCACTTAGAGATATCATGCACTGAACAATCCCAGGTCAGACATTGTGACCTTCAGCGTCTATCATAGCTAACCTCCTCAAGTTTTACTTTTTTTTAAACTTTTGGCCACAAAGCACAATGGGCTTTCATCTTTATTTCTGTAAATTACTATACCTTAATGGACAGTCTATGAATGTGAATGTGAAGTTGATCAGTCATGTCCAAACTCTTTGCAACCCTGTGGACTGTAGCCCACCAGGCTCCTCCGCCCATGGGATTCTCCAGGCAAGAATACTGGAGTGGGGTGCCATTTCCTTCTCCAGGGGATCTTCCCAACCCAGGGATAGAACCCAGGTCTCCCGCATTGCAGGCAGATGCTTTAACCTCTGAGCCACCGATTTTCAACTCTAATACACATGATTTTCTTATAACAAATTGACTTAAAATTTAATTTCCTGTAACTTCTACCTTTGAAAATATCTACTCCGTCATAACATCCTGCCTGCCTTCATATTGTTTCTATAGCCTGCAAACTTCTTTCTCTGCTTCCTACCTTGCTTTATCTGGAAAACTTTGACCAAAATTTCAAGACCGGATTAAGCCTTTAGCGTTTCATGAGGTTTTTCTGAAGCGGTCCCAATGCTCACCCCAACCTCACCTCCTGTTTCTTCTCAGAAGAGGTAGCTACTATCAATTATATGTACTTCCATTATTACATTTATTCCAGAAGGCTACAACTCATGAGTTACATAGACTATAAACCAAGGATTGTGGGGTTTTTTTGTTTGGTTGGTTGGTTTTATTTTTTTATACTTATATTCCAGATTTCTGGAGCACTGATTGACAGTTAGATATCCTGAAAAATTATTTAGTGAAAAATAAATGATGAGAAAGAACACATCTGATTTCTATTTAGAGATTCTTTTGTTTCCTTCTCAGTTTTCAAAATGAAGTAAACTCTTTAGTGTACCTATTTTGTTGTTATTGAAAAATTACCCATGGACTTTAGGTTGAAGGTTGAAATAGCAATAGGCTGCCCGAGTTTGAAAAGTGACTTCACTACCTCACTAGCTAAATAAACTTGGGAAAGTAACTTAATTCTACCCTCTCCCAGAAAGAGAAGTCTTCAGTGTACTCATCTGTAAAATAGGGATTTTAATTCTATTTACCTTACAGGGTTCTTGTGGATATTGAAGGTTATAATGTACACAGAGGACTTTACCCAAGGCCCAGAACATGGAACCAATAATCAATTATCAGGCTAGTGTCTAACAATCTATTTTTATTTTTAAAGGCTGAGGGAAAAAAAAAAATCCCTACTTTGTGGCAACCTCCCCTCCCCCTTCTCCTCCCGGCTCCTCTAACAGCTTTATTGAAATGCGAATGACAGTCATATTAATGGGTCCAGAGTTGCAACATGAAACAGCACTGCACCCAGTCAATTGTAAGAACTTAATAAATGAAGATGAGTAGCTTAGAAACTCAGTTATACATCAGCTGAACTGCAAGAGCGACCTCTAAGGACTTGTCATCATTTATTTTACTTTACTTCTAAGGCAGTTTATCAAGCAACTCTCATTAAAAAGGGTTTGTAAAGAACCTGCTTGCCCCAGGCACTCTGGTGGCTGATTAACAGATATCACATCATGCTTTGTATCTTTTCTGGTGTCAGCAGGATGATTCCTCTGTGAAGAGTGTATTTCGTAGCTGTGGGCATTCACTGCAAGTTAAATGCCACTCTCCAACAACTCTAAAGGAAGGTCAGCCCTGAGACGCTCTGATCTGAGCCACAGAGAGAGAGTTCAGGAACTTGTGGATGGGAGGGCTCTAATTAGCGCGCATTTTAAATATCCATTCCCCTCGTGTTATTCTTCCACCTCTTGTATTGTTTCAAATGAAAGCCAGTGCAGAGGTGGAAATGATCCTAGCCTTTGGGTGAAACCCCTGACAGGCACACATCTGAGGTAGCGGGGGTGGAGAGTGGCAGCCCCTGGAGGGGGAGTGAAATGGTTCCCAGAATGTTGAGCAATCTCTGGGGGAGCCTCTCAGGTGGTGAATGTCCCAAGGCAAAGAGGCCGGGACTATAAGGCGTTTATTGGTGATAAATCCCTCCAGTGCAGGTTCAGACAGGGGATGGAACTGGGCAAGTGAAATGCCCTCAATGTGTGTAAAAGGCCTGTAAATAAATGTGTCCACATTTCAAGAGCTTTGAATATGAACATTTTGCATCCAAAGACCCTGGAGTGAGGCCAAACAAAAACAATAGTAAAGAATGATGAGTGAAACAGAAGAGAAAGCTTAAGTGATGTAGACGGAAATCTTTAAAAACTATAGTCAATATTTTACCATAATTATTGAAAAATCAATTTACTATTTTCCCCCAATATTTGTATTGTGGCAAAATACACACAACGTAAAATTTACTATTTTAAATAACCATTCCTGTGTATCATTCAGTGATATTAAGTACATTCACATGACTGTGCAACCGTCACCATCATCCCTCTCTAAAGCTCTTTTAATCTTGCAAAACTGAAATTCTATACCCATTAAACAATAACTTCTGATTCTTCTGTTCACCGATCCCCCGCTCCCACCTGCCTTTAGCTTCTGGCAATCACCATTTTACTTTCTGTCTCTATGAATTTGACATAAGTGTATTTCACATAAGTGAATGTCTGTCTTTATGCCAATATCATACTGTTTTGATTACTGTAGCTTTGTAGTAAGTTTTGAAAATAGGAAGTATGATTCCTCCAGCTTTGTTCTTCCTTTTCAAGATTTTTTGGCTACTTGGAGTCCCTTGATATTCCATTTGAATTTTAGGATGGGTTTTTCTATTTTTGGAAAAAAAAAAAAAAAGGCATTGGGATTCTGATAGGGATTACATTAAATCGGTAGATTTCATGGAGTAGTACTGACATCTTAACAATATTAAGTTTTCCAACCTATGGATTGTCTTTCCTTTTATCTATATTTTCTTTAGTTTATTTTAGCAATGTTTGGTGGATTTCATTGTATGAGCTCTTCACTTCCTTGGTTAAATTAATTCTTCAGTGTTTTATTCTTTTTGATGCTAGTAAATAGAATCGCTTCCTTAATTTTTATTTAGGATTGTTGTTAGGTTAAATACCAATATTAACACCAAATATAGAAATAAAATAAATATCTCTGGCTATAGAAATAACTGGAATTGAAAAGTCAATTCACAGAGCCAAGTAAGAGAAAACACCCTATCAGCTCCTTAGGTATTCCAGGTTGAAATAATCTGAGATGATTAGTTTGTATGTTGAGTGCCTCCTTCATTTTTTACTTCTGAGGGTTATAATTCTGGCTGGCTGGCTGAATGGCTGGATGGAGTCCAGGTGGAGGAAGAAAAATATCTCTTCATTTACTAGATAGAATTCCTCAAAGTTTTTCCCCTAAGACTGCTTTATCAACTTGAAATTGACCAAATTAACCTAATCATTTCCTTTCAAGATTTTAAGTAGTGTAAGCAGAGGTGGTTTTCTCTTAGAGTTAAATGTGTGCTGAGTAGCAGTAAGAAAAGCATACTTTAGGTGCATGAACAGCTTGGATATAACCAGTACTGTGATGGTAAGTGTTTAACATTTGGCTCTCTGGATTGGAAGTGCAGGATCCCTGATTTATACTGTTACCCAATTTTCATGGCTTAAGTACTTTCATCATGGTCAATTTTGAGTTGTCAGTGTGGTATCACTGAATGAGTTCCTTGAAAGAGGTGCATACAGTTGGCCCTGTGCTGAGGGTACAAGCCAGATCCAGCTCACAAATGGATACAACTGAATCACTGTTCCAACATGAATCAGTTATTCATTTTTTCACAAGGGATATAGCTTTCCCCTTTGACATCTTCCTCTTAAGATATCTCCTTTCCTAATGCCCCCTATCTTGTTCTTATGGGTCTCCTAATGTTCTGCTCTAAATCCCAAATTTAAGCCCATACATCTCACCTTTCTAATCTTTATATGCTATGTTCTTGAAACAACCATTTAAAGAACATAAATAATAAATTATTATCTCAATACGTACATCTTTCAAGAAAATATTAATATAATAAAGAAAAGTATTACCAGTCATGCCAGCCTTCAGAGATAAGCACTGCAAATTCTTTGATGTATAGCTTTCTAGACATTTTTATTTACATATTTTCATGTATATGTATATATACATATTTTTAAAATATATTTCACATATTTTAAGTGCATTAATAAAAATACTACACCCTAAATAATATTTTATGGTTTGTTTTTATCTTCAAAAGCATTATAATTTAAAAAATGTTGAAATAACCGAGGGATATAGAGTTAAAAGGTTATGTGCTAGAAAGCAGAGATCCAGACTATTTTCCTAGAGTACTAATTCCATTACCTATGTCTTGGGAAAAGAATTCTCTGATCCCATAAATATTAAATATTAAGCTTTGTTTTGAAAATCCATAATGTGCTTTGGCATCTTAAAGACTCTAAACATTCCTATAGTATGTTTTACTCAGCTTACATTGAGTAAAATTATTTAGATACTATATCATCAATATAATAAATAATAATATAGCAATATTAAATAAAATAATTTGAAAGGAACTTATTTTTCATGAAAAACCAATTTCATACAACATTTTGAGAAACACTTTAAGTTTCTGTCTGGATATATAGTGATTTAGTAATCAAGTCCTCTGCTATTTGTTATTTACATAGTTCAGGCTGGGGTCTGTTGAAACCAAAGATGGGATGAACACTGCAGTATGAGGTAGCAAAGGTGTGCACATTTTGCATTACAAGTATTATAATGTGTCCATAAGACTGCTGGTTAATGTATGTCAGAGAATCCTTTTCTAAAATATAACTAAAAAACTGAGCACAGGTCTATGACAGACATCCTAAAAATTGGTAAAGTATGTAATAACAACGTGACTGAACAATATTCAGTTCAGTTCAGTTCAGTTTAGTTGCTCAGTCGTGTCCGACTCTTTGTGACCCCATGAATTGCAGCACGCCAGGCCTCCCTGTCCATCACCAACTCCCGGAGTTCACTCAGACTCACATCCATCGAGTCAGTGATGCCATCCAGCCACCTCATCCTCTGTCATCCCCTTCTCCTCCTGCCCCCAATCCCTCCCAGCATCAGAGTCTTTTCCAATGAGTCAACTCTTCGCATGAGGTGGCCAAAGTGCTGGAGTTTCAGCTTTAGCATCATTCCTTCCAAAGAAATCCCAGGGCTGATCTCCTTCAGAATGGACTGTTTGGATCTCCTTGCAGTCCAAGGGACTCTCAAGAGTCTTCAACACCACAGTTCAAAAACATCAATTCTTCGGCGCTCAGCCTTCTTCACAGTCCAACTCTCACATCCATACATGACCACAGGAAAAACCATAGCCTTGACAGTGTTCATACATCTGTACAAGCCCTATTAATCAGTGAAACTAGGTGAGTTCCCAGATACCTTCAAGTATTTCTGTAATCTACAAGTTGGCTATTATTATATACATAGGAAACAGAAGATCAATTTATGTTCGAAGAGTCTAATATTATGTTTTCAAATAACATGCACCATATTTTTCTTCAACCTCTAGACAATTTTTCAGGCGTCTAAACATTGGGTCCAATAACTGATCTGTAAAATAACTCTCAATATACCATTTTTTATATATTTTCAGACTTAAGGATACTAAAAATCTTAAAATCCTTCAGTTATAAACATATGTATATACACATACAAACAGTGAAAGTAAAAAGTGAAAGTGAAGTCGCTCAGTCGTGTCCGACTCTTTGCGACCCCATGGGTTGTAGCCTACCAGGCTCCTCCATCCATGGGATTTTCCAGCCAAGAATACTGGAGTGGGTTGCCATTGCCTTCTCCACATACAAACAGTAACCTCACTGAAAAAGGTTTTATCTTGATTAGCCTAGTATTTTCCAAACTTAAACTTTCTCTTTAAAGACATGTATTCATTTATTTTTGGCTGCACTGGGTCTTCGCTGCTGCAAAGGGGCTGTCTCCAGTTGCTGGGCGTGGGGGCTATGCTTTCTCGTGGAGCGTAGGCTTCTCATTGTGGTGGCTTCTTTTGTTGCAGAGCATGGGCTCCACGGCCTGGGGGGTGGCGTGCAGTAGTTGAGGTACAAGGGCTTAGTTGCCCCGCGGCATGTGGGATCTTCCTGCAGCAAGGATCAAATCTGTGTCGCCTGCACTGGCATGAGGTTTCTCAACCACTGGATCAATAGGGAAGCCCCCAGACTTAATTTCTGGATGGTAAGCTCTCTGAGGGCACAGACCATGTGTGCCTTGTGTGTGTGTACTCAGTCGTTCAGTATGTCCTACTCGGCACGACCCCATGGGCGTCGCTCACCGGGCTCTTCTGTCCATGAGTTTTCCAGGCAAGAGGACTGGAGTAAGTTGCCGTTTCCTGTCTTCCTAGCACCTATCAAAGTACTGGCACATACAAATGTCATTAAGTATCAGCTGAATAAATGAATAGATGGATGGATGGATGAATGAATGAGGTCTGGGAAAACAACAACTAAATGTTTGGTGTTCTACACAGGATATATTCATAAAAATGTAATTCTAAAGTGAAATTTGTTTTGACATCTGAAACAACCCAGTAATATTATGAGTACTTTTTGCAGCCTTTGAAGTCTAGTGTAAGTCTCCCTCCAAGACTCTTTCTCTTATTACTATAGTTGTCATCAATCTTCTTTGAAATTTTACATCACTTTTAGTCTCTACCACATAATTTAGCACTGAATTATATACAGTCTTGTAGAATTCACTACAAGAATTCTTATAAGTTTGATTTATGACTATCTGACTTCTGGCTACTCTCCTTTCTGGTGCTCTTTGAATATAACTATCATATGATAACAAACATGCAGCACACAAATACGCCTCTCATTATTAGTAACTGTGGTATGGTTAATAACTGTATGGCCCTTTACACTGATGAGGTTCATTTAAAGCTATTATCTCGGACTTCCCTGGTGGTCCAATTGTTGAGAGTCTGCCTGCCAATTCAGGGGACGTGGGTTTGATCCCTGCTCCAGGAGGAGTCCACATGCCACAGGGCAACGAAGCCCACGTGCCACAACTACTGATCCCGTGCCCTCCTGTGCTCTACAACAGGAGAAGCCACCACAGGGGGAAGCCCACGCACTGCAGGGGAAAGCAGCCCCCACTGATGCAACTAGAGAAAGCCCGTATGCAGTAATGAAGACTCAACAGTCATAAATAAATAAAAGCAAGCTCCTCCCTGCATGTCTACTAAGTCGCTTCAGTCGAGTCCAACTCTTTGCAACCCTATGGACTGTAGCCCCCCAGGCTCCTCTGTCCATGGGATTCTCCAGGCAAGAATAATGGAGTGGGTTGCCATGCCCTTCTCCAAGGGATCGTCTTGACCCAGGGATCGAAGCTGTGTCTCTTATGTCTCCTGTATGGGCAGGCAGGTTCTTTACCACTATCACCACCTGGGAAGCCCTGCTGCTGCTGCTAAGTCGCTTCAGTCATGTCCGACTCTGTGCGACCCCACAGACGGCAGCCCACCATGCTCCCCCATCCCTGGGATTCTCCAGGCAAGAACACTGGAGTGGGTTGCCATTTCCTTCTCCAATGCATGAAAGTGAAAAGTGAAAGGAGTCATGTCCGACTCTTCACGACCCCATGGACTGCAGCCTACCAGGCTCCTCCGCCCATGGGATTTTCCAGGCAAGAGTACTGGAGTGGGTTGCCATTGCCTTCTCTGGGGAAGCCCTAGAAGCATTAAAACAAACAAACGTATTATCTCATTTGGTTTCACAATAATGGTGCAGTTGATATGAGTGCAATTATCCTCATTTTTGGGGAAAATGGAACCCATTCCAGTATTCTTTCCTGGGAAATCCCATGAACAGAAGTGTCCTTGGGTTTGCAAAGAGTTAGACACAACTTAGTGACTAACCAACAACAATCCCTATTTTACTGATGGAGAAACTAAGAACCAAAGCAAGAATTTTCCAGTGATTAAATATTTATTAGACTATGGACTAAACCCCAGCATTTATTATATCCAAAGCCCATTTACTCGCTTCCTGATCTGTTTTCTGACTTAACACAAGGTAAGCCTTGTTGTGACTTAGAGAACGATCCAGTTCCCTGGTCTTTTTGCCCTGTATGACTTTTATCCCAGGTATTAATTTCTAGACAATCAGTGATTTAAAAGGCTGCGGAAAGAGAGAGGAAGAAAAAGGAAACAGAGAGAAATCTGAGGGAGGTAGAGGACGGGAAAGATGCTGAGAAGCAGAGAGACCAAGACTGGAGGACTCTAGCTCTATCTGGCCAGCAGATGTGTTTTGTTTGGCCACCACAGAGCATTTTTTTAAAAAGTGAATTCATTGCCAACTTTTAAAATGGCAAGTGTTCTCATCTATATTTCTGGCTTCTCTTGAAAATACAAGACGAATGGCCAAATAGGTTTAAATTTCTGCAGGGCGACAGTTGGCTGTAGCTGAGTAGTGGCGGCTCCCTCAAGACAGAGTGTGAGCCCTGCAGCTATCCCAGTCCCAGCCCGCTTTCTTATCTCACTCCAGGCAGCATCACTCCTCCAGCTTCTTCGGGGATTTGTGGCTGTTTCATCTATGTAAAGAAATAAGATGGGGTTTGTCTCTGATTTTCCACAGGTATCCACAGATTTAATGGGTTTAATTATGCACATCCTGATCAGAGGGCAAACTGATGTCAAACTCTTTTTTTTTAGCCTAATAAATTCATTCATTGAACAAATATTTATTTATTGAGTGCCTACTATGCCTGGCTTTTGTTTAGGAATCAATCCCATTACTTCAGAATTAGATCTTAGATGTCCCTTAAGATGACCGATGATTATGATTATAAACAATATCTGATAAAACTCAGCCTTATTGATTAGGATACAAATGCTTTTAATTATATACATTCAGTGTCAAATTTCAGCAATGATTTGGTCATCAAATCCAAGCATAGCTTTAAGGATTCCAAAATGATGAAATAATACTGTGGTAGATCAAAGGATTGGTTTGCATATCTTAAAGATTTGTGATGTGGTTTTCTCAACTGTGTTACATATAAGGAAAACAATCCACTTTTTCTATAAATTAGATTTGCCTCAAGAAGCCAGACATGCTTGGGTTTGAGGGTAACAGATCAGCCAAAGCTTACCCTCTAAGTCCTTTGGGTGTTACCCAGAACTTAAAAAAAAAAAAAAAAAGGTGAGAGCAAAGCAGATACACATGGATAAATTTCTGTAACTCTTTTTATCATCCCCAGACATCTCTTCAAAGATTCTGTCACACTCCCCACAGAAAATCCAAGCATTAATCCTATATGACTACACCTTTAATTTCTGATTTATTACTGTAAAGGTCAAGCAGAAATTATGGTCAGTAAAGTAAGATCATCAGAAGATTTTATGTAATTGGTTACCATGTGTATTAATATCTTAGGGCTATCAAGACAAATTACTACAAACTTAGTGGCTTAAAACAATGGGAGTTTATTTTCTCAGAATTATAAACTACAAGTCTGCAATCAAGTGGGGCAGCTCTGTCTCTGAAGGCTCAAGGGATGGACCTTCCTTGCCTTTTCTAGTTTCTGGTGGTATCAGGGCTCTCTTGATTTGTGACTGTAAGATCTGAATATCTGCTTCTGTGCTCACATAATCTTTTCTTCTGGGTCTGTGTCTTCTCTTCTGTCTCTTACAAGGATACTTGTCATAGTATTTAAGGCCTATCATGGCAGTCTAGGGTAATCTCACTTTAAGATCCATAAATTAATTACATGTGCAAAGATCCTTTTTTTCTAAATAAAGTCACATTCCCAGATTCTAGGGCTTAAGATGTAAACATATATTTTTCTTTTCTTTTTTTTTGCCAGTTCACCACCTGACAGAGTATACCATGTTTCACTGCTTGAGCTCCTGATACACACTTCTTAGAAACATTTATACTGTACAGGCATACTATGTATACTCAATGTGGTGCTTGTGGGGAATTCCATGAAGGGCTCAGTATCAAGTGTTTGGTCAACAACACAAGCCTTAATTCTGCCATGAGTTCTATAGGATAAAACTAGATATGATTTATCACATAGATGCTTATCTGTTTTCCATGAATCTTTAAATATTAGTTTTGCCATTCAAATAATATTGTAAACTCAGAGAATCCAAGAACTGTGACTTATATTTATTTCTCTTTTCTACTCACCTAAGATAGCCTATGTATACTGATGGGTATTTATTGAATGCTTATTGATTAGTACACCCATTCTAAAATTAGTCTTTGTCCCCGATCTCTGTAGAGATTTTGCTTAGGGTATGAATGGAACAAAAGAGAAAGAGTAGTTTTTGTATGATGGTATATCTTCCTTTGGGGGGCGGGGGTTAAAGCATGAGCAAGGCTGGCTCCAAGCTTATAATTTCTTCATTGCTCCCTCCACTCCCAACCAGTCCTTTCTACTTAGCTGTTTGGATTGACCTATATACCTGCTTCCAGAAAGTGCAGGTGGAAACAGCAAGTCTGAAAAGTCTGTTCAAGACTGAGGTATGAGAATATGACTTAGAAATCTTGACAAAATCCTATGAATGATTTAGTTAGGACTGAGGCTCTACAGGATTGCCACTGGGAATATGTCTGTAGAACTCAGGGAAATTGTATTAATACCTTGGTTAGAACTGTTTCAAATTATTATCTTGAAAGGAAGGAAGGAAGGAAGGGAGTAAGGAAAAAGGGTGGGAGAGAACTTTAGTTGGAATAGCTATTAGGATCAATAGAAAAGTTATTTTTAGGTTTAGAGAACTTCCAAAGTCTTTTTGAGACAGAGTAAGAAATGTCAGAGAGAGAAATTAAACAAAAGTCTGTGGAGAAACAAAAGAAATTTTGCACTGGGTTGTTGGTTGTCGGAAAGAGGAATTAAATTATCAGAATGTCATGAGCTGGATGGAGGCACTTAGAGGCAAGAGAAAAACTAATGAAAAGGGGGGAAATGTGTTTGTGGAGAAGGCTGGAGAAACGTAGTCTCATGCTGCAATTACAGTATGAATAGCCGGCCAATCTGAAGCTGCGGGAAGGAATCATTAGTGCTGGTTAAATGAATACATTTCTGTTGCTAAAATAATAAGTATCTTAGAGGCATCAGAAGCTGTGTTAAAGATTTGCAGCAATTCTCTTGATATTTCATGAATTAACCAAGACCACCTTCTCTGAAGCTTCTTTGAAGCTCCGCTGACAGCACTCATGGCTATTTTTTTCCTAGGTGGAGAAAGAAAATCTAGTGCAATCATATCCTTTTGTTCATTCTAAGTAGAGGTCACTTAGATTTCCTCAAGCTTAGGGAAAATATTATCCAGGCGAAGATTCCACTTTATATGGAAATAACTACTAAACCAAAGTCCTAAATTAGCTTCTAAATGGTTTTCCTTTAAACAAACAAATTAAAAAAAAAAATTGTAAAACTCTGAGCCTTTGGTGAGGAACTGGATGAAAGGTTGGGCTGTCTATAGTCTGTTCTGCTTGGGAGATGTGTGAACTCTACCATCCATTTTCTGTGTGTCTAGCCAAGGCGTCTTTGAATGCTCAAGGACTGTTTTTGAACCAAATTGATAAGAGACTAAAAAGATCCCGTCTGAATTTGCCGGACCTTATCGTTTCCCCGAAAATGCCTACCATGGTAAATGTGAAACACAAATGGGTAAAAAAATTAAATCAGATATCATTAAAACAAATACATCTTTTCTTATCAAGATGAATGCTTCTGTTATTTTTTTATTTTTTCAGAAAGCAAAAGCAGTTACAGGGTTGAGATGTGTGTCAGGTGGAGGAAGGAGAAACTATGAGTGGGATCCATCATCCAGAGAACAAAGCTTCCTCTCGTTCCAGTGGGGAGGGCTCAGGCAAGGGACGTGTCCACTAGGTGGCGATTCATCTCTTACATTAGTCCTAGGATTTGAAGAACCTATCTGTTCAGCATTGTGATGGGCATGAGAAAGGTAAATACAGATCATCTGCCTTAAAAAAAAATCGCTTATGAAAATCAGTGTTGAATACTGGTGAGAACAATGCAGATTCCCCCTTTTAGGATGAAAACTGAGTAGTATCATTATGGAAGATTTCATAATTAAGGTTCTGAATTGAATGAAGCAGAATTGAACTTTGAAGCTGACCATCCCAATGATCATCCTTGTTTTGGAAGTGAAGACACTGAGAACCAAGAATATAAAATCTCTTGCTTAAGATTATAACATGAGATAGGGGTAAATCCGGAATTAGACTCCATGTTACTTGAATCATCCCAGTTCAGGTTAAAAGCTTTCATCAATAAATGTACACATAGGCATGTTAAGTTCTAGGCATAAAGCTGGATGCTGCAGGTGCAGACATGGCGCCTGTCTTAAGTTAGCCCCCTATAGAATAATTGAAGAAGCAATCTCATGGCAATAAGAATACAGAGTACACTAAACAATGACCAGTGATGCTGCCTGCCTGGTGCTCTGAACAGAATATGTCAAGTGACGAAGCAAGGGCAGAACTTGAGGAAAGTGAGGCTGAGTATGTGGGAGAGGAGGTGAGTTCAGAACTTGGGTCACTGACTCAAACAAGGCAAAGGCGAGGTGTGAGTGGGTGGTTTGGTTAGAAATGGAACACATCAGTGCAGAAGTCGACAGCAGGGCTGTGCTGTAACCAGACCAACTGCAGGATCCATGTTGGAGTCAGATGCCACACAAGCAAACCCCACCAAGTGAGTAGAGATCAGAAAGACCGGATGAGGCAACCACAAGGAAGCCAGAGGTCAGGCAAGGGCATGAGGTAGACACCTTGACAGGGAAGATGGGAAACAGTTGATCAGTAAGGAGTAAGGAGTAAGTTGATCAGTAACCAGTGAGGAGTCAAGAATCTGGCATGCAAGTCAATTTTGTGCTAGTCAGGAAGCTTCTAATATGCTTTCTGCTGGGACAAGACATAGTTCCAAGACACAAGCAGCCTGGAATCTGCTGAAAAGCACACACAGGAAGACAATTCTCACTTCCTTCTTTCCTTTCTTTCTTTCTTGATTTCCATGCTTCCTTCTTTCTTTCTCTTTTTCTTCATAAAGCTAAATATATAGAGAGAAATTGAGTTTACTCACCTAATAATTGTATGCAGCCATGGTATTATCCTTCTTAAAAGTTTAACAAAATCAGTATGCAAAACATTTTTTTTAATCTATGCTCATCACAAAACATACTGAACTAGATTTGGCAAAAGGGAGGTGAGGAAAAGGTAGTATAGTAGGCACAAGGCCCTTTTTGAAAAGAAGCTATCTTGGAATCCATTTGTGAAGACTCTCTAGCTGTGTGTCTGGCCTGCCACATCCATGCTGCCAGAAACAATTTCCCATTGAGAGGAAGCACTGGGTCTGGGAAAGATGGGAGCAGAAACAACAAGTGAATTGTCTGTGGGAAAGACAAGTTCTTCCTTTATATTAGAAAGTGAATGCCGGATCAAGCTAATGTTAACCTACTCCTACACAAATTTTGCCTCTTAGACCTTATGATATTTCCCTGTTTTCTTTGACAGGAAACTGGCTTTCAGGCCACAAAGAAAAGCTGTAGGTGGATCTCAGATCCTAACAGCATAATTTCATCGTGAAGCAAAGTACCAGCAGGAAAGATTTGAATTTTCTGTTGGATGCTGACTGTGTTCATTATGTATAAGTCCTCACTTGACACGTTTCACTCAAACCAAATACAAATCTTGGCTTACTGTTGGTTCACACTTACCAGAACTGTTCAAGTCTGAATATGCTTCTTATCTGGGATATGAATTTTGGAAGATATGAATTATAATATTTTATCCTCTGAAAACATTATGGGACTATTTGAAGCAATAATATTCATTCAAATTTGGACTCAATATGTCCCAAACTTTGGGATGGGTTTGTGGGTAGCTGACATTGTTTTATTTCTTGACATATGTGATGTTACCATGTTATTTTGTTTTATAATAATTTGTTGTTTTATTTTATACTTTTTTTATGTGCATTACATTTCATAGTTTTAAGAAGAAGCTTTAAAAAATGTTATATTCTGTGCTTTGGAATTGGTGAGGCCTTTTAAGAAACACAGGGAAGTGCTAACAAACTCAAAGGTATTTCCTGAGATCCACGGACAATGAAACGCTAGTTTCCAGCCACATAATAATTTCTTCTATAGTTACACTTTAAAAGTAAAGTATTTTGATGTATATTTCTACTTTCTCTTTAGTGACTCAAAAATAATTCACAAATATCTTTTTGCTTTTCTGAGCCCCCTGGTACCCAAATAAGGAGCTGTTGTCCCAGTTAACTTCATCATGTAAGTTAAGAAAATGAGAATTCTGAAATGGATTTTTCACGTTTAAACTTCATCTTCTGAACTCTCGTTTCTGTGGAAGATTGTATACTTGACTTGTCATTCATTCATCTCAGAAAAGTTGGTTGATGTCTGCAAAGGCATCTGTCCCTCTGTTAACTCAGTCCAGGTGTGTTAGTGACAGAACATGAGACTTGGGGCTCCAGACATACGTTCACTACAACAGACTCAAATTTTAAATCCTTTCCGGAATGTTCTGCTAGTTTAAACTGGCCTTCCTGTCTCCCTTTGTTAGCCTGTGTATATATCTCCTCTATATAATACTAGAAACAATCCTTGTGAGTCTTACACTGCCAAGTTTAGATCCAATTAAAATTTGTGGTTTCTTGTTTCAAACTGACCTGGAACCTTTGGTGTTTGGGCTTGTTTAATCTTGGCAAAGTTTTGTTTCCTGTTTCTAAGAATGAACTATTATTAGGCTCAAAAGCTTCTTGCCCATCTAATAGTTCTTAGAAAGCCAATTGTCATTGTATGAGTGAACCTAGTAAATCTGAATGAATTCTATACATTTTAATGAAATAAAGCCTGGAAGAATCAAAAAGGAAACACAAAGAGGTTGTACTTGAGAAAAATCACTTGTATTTAATAAAAGTCTAAAACATAAAAAAAAAGTTTATAATTGTATATACTTATATTACTAAAGAGAAAACCCTATTCCCTAAGATTTATCTCTAAAGTGTTTTAATGTCATGAAACTCTAGGATATAAATTTTTAATTTACATAAAAGAAGCTCAGGCTGGAAATCAGGATACATAGATCAAATTTTCTTCTGCCAATAATCAACTACTATGTAAAAGTTGTTAAACTCTGCTACTAATTTAACATCTTTGGACTGCCAGTTAGTACCTTTTAGTACTAAAATATTTCACTGAAAGGACTAGTCCAATTTTCCAATTTCTTCCAATATGGGAAGAAAACAGAAGTGGACCTTCTGTAAAGCTTACAGAAAGTGTAAAACTGAGACAAGTGTAAATGTACTGCATCCTTCACCCTGGAGAGTCATCTCCATTGGCCACAGGAAGCCGGCCTGGGGCTTTACTATTACGGCCACTGTGTCCCAGGGTGTGGTTGTCAAAGGTACATACTGTGATGCCAAGATTTCTGAACCCCTGTCTCACACAAGTTTGTTACATAATCATCCATTTTTAAAAAAATGGATTTCATCAGTTCGAAATGAGTCTCAAGGAAGTCAAACAAGTGGGAGCTTTGTAGTTCCAGGAATAAGAGGCTCACACACTGTCTAGGTGTTATGCATAGTCCATTGCGAGCAGCCTGCTCTCCCATCGCCAGGGCTGGCGTTATTGATACCCTGAGGCCAATGTGTCCACCTTTTCGGTTCTGCAGTCCTGATGGTGGTTTGGGGGCGCCTGCAAGGAGGATTTGGTCACAAGAGCAGGAAACTGAGAAGAGGTGACTACTGTCTAATCTGGGAGGGGTGGGCCCTTGGAGAATTTTGGGCAGAGAATGTAGTGCTGACGTGGAGGCATGGCTCTGAGGGGTTGATCAGAACCAAGCACTAGGTTCCGGCCAAGCATACTTGAAGGAGGAAACTACAGTCACTCTTTGCTTTTAGCACCTGTCAATGCAATACATTTTTATGCTCTAGTTCTGAGGTGGCACAGTGGTAAAGAATCCCCCTGCCAGTGCAGGAAGCGCAAGCACGGGGGGTTCACTCGCTGGGTTAGAAAGATCCCTGGTAGTAGGAAATGGCAACTTACCCCAGTATTCTTGCCTGGAGAATCCCATGGACAGAGGAGCCTGGTTGGCTACAGTCCAGGGGATTGCAAAGAGTGGATACAACTGAGTGCACACACACACACACGTGTTCAATTGTCAGAAGACAATAACTGACCTCTGCTTCTGGTCATGATAGGATACAAGGACCAAATAAATCCTTTCACCTTAAATAGTCAGAAAATGTGACAAAACATGTGGAACAATAATTTTAAGACACTGGACAACAGGACTCATGAGACCATTATCCCAGAGAAGGGCAAGAAAAGGGAGAGCTTACTGCCTGGAGGTAGTTTACAGGTTATAGCACAGTACAATGTGAAATGTACAAAGCATGTTGATTTCACTGAGTTGAGGAGACAGAAATCAGAGTTTAGGAAAGTCAAGGAAATTAGAATTCATGCGACAGAGTTATCAAAGGAAGGAAGTGCACTGAGAAAAAGCTCTGGCTCTGCAGAAGGTTTGCCTTGAGTCTTAGGCTGAGGACCGATCTACACAGCCATGGAAGGAAAACAAGATTCTAATCGTTAAGGAAACACGAGAAAACCACAATAAAGAGACATTCTACAACATAAAACACCTATATATTTTCAAAGATTCAAGGTCAAGAAAATAAAAAGGAAGACTGAAGTACTATTCTAGATGAAAGATGTCTTAAGAGATATAATGACTAAATCCAATGATTCCAAATTGGATCCCGGAGTTCTGTGATGGTACAAGGAAAAGTGGCAGGTGATACAGCCTCCTGATACTGATTCACCACTATATTATCAATGGCAAAAAGACAGGAAACATGCCAGTCTTGTTCATTGATATATACCTACTGACTAGCATCTCCAAATGTTTACATGTTGGAGAAGACTCTTGAGAGTCCCTTGGACTGCAAGGACATCCAACCAGTCCATTCTGAAGGAGATCAGGCCTGGGATTTCTTTGGAAGGAATGATGCTAAAGCTGAAACTCCAGTACTTTGGCCACCTCATGCGAAGAGTTGACTCATTGGAAAAGACCCTGATGCTGGGAGGGATTGGGGGCAGGAGGAGAAGGGGACGACAGAGGATGAGATGGCTGGATGGCATCACTGACTCGATGGACGTGAGTCTCAGTGAACTCCAGGAGTTGGTGATGGACAGGGAGGCCTGGTGTGCTGCGATTCATGGGGTCGCAAAGAGTCGGACACGACTGAGCGAGTGAACTGAACTGATAGACACTAAAGGGACTTCCTTGGTGGCTCAGTGGTAAAGAATCCACCCGCCGATGCAGGACACACGGGTTCAATGCCTGGATCAGAAAGATCCTCTGGAGAAAGAAATGGCAACCGACTCCAATATTCTTGCCGGGGAAAACCCAAGGACAGAGGAGCCTGGTGGGCTACAGTCCACGGGGTCTCAAAAGAGTCGGACTCCACTTGGTGACTAAACAATAACAACAACAAGCGCTAAAGAAATAGTTCCTAACAAAAGGAATACTTGAATGACTAGCATGTTATCTGGTGGATTTTTAGATCTCTTGGCTGCTGTTCTCATTTTCTGAACTTGGTTGGTCTCTCTGCTAGTTGTCATTTCCACGTCTTGAGCGGCTTGGCTCCTGGAGAAGTACGAATGCGGAGGGGGTGACCTTAAGGGTGACCCCTTCTCCCACAGCCCTCAGCTTCCGCTTCTCTTAATGACTAAGCTTCTGACTTTCATGCACAGTCACCCCTTATGGGCACACCCAGAAGATTAAGAAATTCAATACAGTTTACAATCAAAGGAAAGTTCACTATCCCCCAGATAGCTGGGATTTTCTTCCATTGAGCCACTCTAGTTCCCATTCCTCCAAATTCCAGTGCCTGCACTTTTCACAGCCTGAGCCAGAAGAGCTAAATAATGACTTCTTGTTTAAAAAAAAAAAGCCAATTCGTTGATACCTGATAAAGGCTACTGTTTTCTATAGCTAGTGGAACCACTGTGATCAATCTTAGTATCCTCCACCGGCACTGAACACAGTGTCTTATACATGGTAGATTCTTTCTTTTTCACATTTTAAAATTGAGTTTATTTTTTTAGACCAGTTTTAGGTTCACAACAAAATTGAGTGAAATGTACAAAGAATCCCTTTATATTCCCTTAACCTACATGCACAACCTCCTTCCACTATCCTCCCCAATATCCCTCACCAGAATGGTGCATTTGTTATGGTAGACTCTTGACTATTAACACACACACACACACACACACACACACACACACACACATGCACACAGAGAATACATTTACTGTCCCTGCATCACACTTCACAATTAAGACATTAATTAATCCTGTAGGTTTCGTGTCTGCAAAACAGAAGGTGGCTGGGGTTGATTAATAGAAGCCTCCATTATGTTTTATTTAATTGTGCTATGGTAAAGGAGTCTGTATCTCCAACTGAACAGACAATTTATGCTTCATTAAATTCTCCTCTCATCTTTGCACTTCAGGTACTTCGATTAGATGGCAGCTCTATTTTGAATGGCTCATTCAAGCATGACAAGATGCCAGTGAGTATCTGGAGGAGCAATAGAATTAAAAGCACCCTTTACGTCTGGAAGACACTACCTCTCACTTCTTATAATACTCAATTGAAACCAGTGGTTCATAAATATTCATGAGTCTGAAAAAAAAAAGTATCTTAGATAAATGAACAAACACCACAGAATTCTTGATGGGAGGCTCAATTAATGCTTCAAAATTAGAAATTTATTTTTATAGAAATAACTGTTTGCCTCATGTGGCACATTTGAGAACGAGGTGACTTTGATCTATTTATTTTTAATTACAGTATACATAAAATATTAACTCTTCAGTGATTAAGTATGATCCACTAACATATAAAGCCTGTAAGACATACACTTGAAGACTTTCTATTTTCTGAAATTGAATGATACATTGCATATTTAAATATTTTCTTTGAAATAAGTTTGATTTCAGTCCAAATATGAGATATGCTTTTACTTTCATATATTGACTTGAATGTACATCAATAAGCAAGGTTTAAATATGTGGGGATAAGATTTTTATATGTTTCTTTATCATTATCATAACTTCACAGAGAATCAGATACCCTGTAATATCACAGAGAAAAGCTGAGAATCTTAAGCTTGTTTCTCTTTGAAGACAAATAATAAAATTATTACTGGTTCCTTTCAAAGTAAGAGTTTACAATATTTTTAAGTTGTTTATATTCATGAGCCAATAAAGTCATATAAAATGATTCTTCCAACTAATCATCACAGTGGACATAATCTTTAACCAAAATATAGCCTTTATGGCTGGATGTTTGTACTCAGAAAAAGTTGCCATTTTCTCTGGGATTTCTGCATCACTTTTCTGATGTCTGATAAAATGCCTCCTCACTTTATACTCCAAATTGCTGACATCCAGATGCCTTAGAAATAAGAGCTAGGAGCTATGGCACTGTCTTTGCATTTACATTTTCTCTTTCAAGATGGAAACCAGGGGCTTTTTAAAGCAGTTTAATCATATTTCTCAGAGGTACAGGTTAATTCCAGAAGAAACTCAATGGAAATATGGAGAGTTTCAGAGAAAAAAAATGGAAAAACCTAGAGAAGCCAACTGAGACAGGTATCAGTGATGTTCATGAGTTGAGCCATCACTGATGGATTTAATTATTCAGCAGCAACCTTACAATTTCACTGTCTTTCTATGGCTGGGCAAATATTTTTTTAGAAAAATTGCCTCTTTAGTTTATTCACTAACTTCATCACCAGAAGTCCTCTGAGCTACTGTTGGTATGCGTTTCACCAAGTCTCTTGGCTTTCACTGGAGCCATGGCTCTCCCCCTTCCTGCCCCGACACATACTTTCCTTAAACAAACATCCTTTAAAAAAAAAAGCAAAGAAAATCTCAGCTCTCCATTTTTGTTTGACTTCCCACACATTGCTGTTAACCATTCCCCAAACACAGATGGAAGACCTGCTGGGACTCTTCCACTGGTGGCTTTTCCCCAAGATCTTCTTTCTTTAAATATTGTGACTTATTCTCCTGAAAAGAAATTGTACCTTTCAGGGGTTTTCTCCCTCAGCAGGAATTGGTTATTTGCAAACCCTGCCATTTTGGCAGTATTAAATGGTTCTCTGGGGACAAAGCATACACGAATGGAGTGGCCTAGTGTGTGGTTAAGAAACCTCACAACTGAGGTCTCTCTCATTTGGCATCTCCTAAAGGGTTGAGGATGGAAGGAGACAAACCCACTGATGATCTCTGATTGAAAGAAGGATGTATATGTGAAAAGGAAAAAAAATGACTCTTTTGCTTCTTTATCATCTGAAATGTTCTCGCTTTGCCACTAAGCCAGGAAGGGTGTGGACATTGTGCTGTTAGGTGCGGAATTGTTTCAGAGCACAGTTCAACCTAGGGCAGGCAAGCAAGGAGGAAGGACACTGTCAATTCAGTGACTTAGAAACCAAGAAGAGTGCTCTTTACTGTGTGTATTGGGGCAGGGCATGCAGACTTCTCTTTGTCACACAGAGCAACTAATTCCAGCACGAGACCATATAAAAATCTATCTAGCATGATTTCAAAATGATATACAGCTTTCACTTAGAAAAGAAGAAGTTTACTATACAGTAAGAAGTATAACATCGAGAGATTATCCAGAACCTATAACTGATAAGAATCTTGCACTTTGAATCTGTCACTGTTAACCTCACCTGTATTTGTCTATACAATAAAAGAGTTTCCTTAGAACCAGCTATAAACTGAAAAAGTGAAAGTCGCTCAGTCATGTCCGACTCTTTGCAACCCCATGGACTATACAGTCCACAGAATTCTCCAGGCCAGAATACTGGAGTGCGTAGCCGTTCCCTTCTCCAGGGGATCTTCCCAACCCAGGGATTGAACCCAGGTCTCCCACATTGCAGGTGGATTCTTTACCAGCTGAGCCACCAATCAACTATAGGTTTCCTTCTAATGTTAATATCTGTCAACAGATAGATATGTAGATCTGCCTATATAAAGAGATAATTATTGCATGCTGATATGAGTGGAATTATACATAGGGTAAGAATTATATACAATAGACACTTCTTTATTTCTATATTATAGAGATAGGTACACATCTATCTATATATACATACGTATATGTGTGTATATAGAGAGAGAATCAATGAATCAAGCTTCATAGGACATAGATTCTTGAATTAGTTTTCTAAACACATATGAGTGTGTGCAAGTATGTGTACCCTATATTAGTGCTATTTTTCACCAAATATTTTTGGATTTCCTTCTTATACGCACAGGGTAGGATTTCTCTGCCCCTTTGAAGTGAAATAAGGCCATGTGACTTGCTTGGCCAATGAAATGTGAGCAGAAGTGGGATGTTCCATGCCCAGGTGGAAATTCTGAGAGCCAGTGTTCGACTCATATTCCCTTCCGATGGCTGTGGCAACCACGGACGCACATGACGACCCACAGTCTCTGGCAGTCTCGCTTCCTGAGTGATCTAGAAGCAGAGACTCCCAACAGCCAGTGTTGGACATGCAGTGTCAGCAAGAAATACAGTTTTGTCTGGGAAAATCACTGAGGTTTTATCAGTATTGTTTGTTACCACAGCATAACCTAGTCCAGAGATTGGCATACTTTTTTGGGGTAAAAGGCCAGATAGCGAATATTCCACTTTTTATTTTTCTTAACAAACGTTTTTAAAAAATTCTTAGTTCCAGACTGCACAAAAATAAGCTGCAAGCCAAATTTAGTCTTAGCCTTCCAATGCCCTTACCTAGCCCATACTGGTGTAAAAGGCATTTACTTCTCTCTGCATCATTTTTTTCAACCATAAAAGAGAATCTGTGTGTGCATGCTCTGTTGTGTCCGACACTTTGTGGCTTTGGACTGTAGCCGGACAGGTTCCTCTGTCCATGGGCTTTTTCAGGCAAGAATACTGGAGTGGGTTGCCTCCAGTATTCCTCCAGGGGTAAAAAAAAATACAGTTGTCCTAACGATCCTCTCAGAGGTTCCTTGAGAGCAAAAAGAAGAAATGGAGAGGAATTTATTTAGAAAAAAGTAGTGTTAATGTGATACAAAATGTTATTATTTCAATGAAAAGATTCATAGTAAAACTTCTAGACAAAAATAGATAAAAAGAAATAAGTTTTCTCGATTGTATCCTCTTCATTTTCATATAATAAACTTATTTTGAATGGAACCCTCCGATTCAGTGTGTTTCACGCTTCTCCAGCTGTGTTTTATAGAGCCCTAGTCTGCTAAGATGCTACAGCCCACCCTCCCACACACACAATAGGTTCTTTGGATAAACAAATTTAGGCAAGCCTACATCCTGTAACCGTGGAATGCTTATTATCCATGGAGTACTTACGATCCATGGAATAGATATTACCTGTGAATAGCCAGTGGAATTTGCATTCAGCCTAACATGCTCTGGGCAGCCTTACCGTGCCTCTTACCGAGCTCCTTGAAGTGAAGTCCTTGTTAGAATGACTGGTCAAAGTCTGAATTTACCCTGTTTCCCCAAGTCCTGCATTTCCCCAGCCTTATGGTTGAGCTCTAGGTTTATAGCATCTCTGGACAATTTGCATGCCACACTTGGCCTTGAATGCCAGTTGTTGGCTATGGTAAAAAATTAATTTCATGCTAAAGCTCCAGACTGCAACAAATGCAAGTTATCTTGGCTTTAAAAGAAACACTCAGGAGAAAGTGCTGGGTGGGAGAGGCAAAGGAAAGATGTTTGGTTATTCGAGGTTTTACTTTTCCAGACCATTATTCTATAAGAATCAAGAGAATCCATAGTAGCACTTTCTGAAGAACTTCAGGCTTTTAGAAGCAATAAGCAGAGCTCTACAGACAGCGTGTCATCTGTGATTGACAATGGGTTGTTGCACTCACATGTGTGATAATTATCTTTATTTTCGGTGTTATTCAAACCTAATTCAGTATGCAGCCCTAGAATGAATCACAAATATTTTCCATTTAGAGTGGCATTAAAATGTTTTAAGTTAGTGAACCCAAGACAGGGAGAACCGTGAGACAAAGAAATTAAAAGCTAAATTAAATATGCTTCAGATATACTATATCTGTATATATTTATATATGTTTTCACGCATACACACATAATTTTTATGTGACTATGAAGAGACTTAAGAAACGTGTTAGCTGTGCTAAAATAGATACTCCTACTTCAACTTACATAATGTTACAGAATGTCACACATATGATGATTCTGGTCATTTTCTACAAGATACAATAGCAGTGAGGGGTGGGGTGGCGAACTGTTAGCGTATAATGTTCAAAGTGGTAGGTAAGGTCTATCCTATGAAAAGAAATTGCCTCCAAATGATACAAGGTGGAGTTCTTCATGCAATCCTATCTTCCTGCCCGGAATCAAAGTGCCAGGGTAATGGAAACTGGATTTGAAAGACTTGAGTTCAAGTGAGAAATTTCCAACAAGTAACAGTGTAGTGTGAAGAAAGTTATGTAACCACTCTGAATTTCTACTTATTCATCTAAAAAAAAATGCAGGTAATGATCTACTTGTTGCTTAACCTGTTGTGAATGTACTTAGAGATAACTACGTTGCTGCATCAGCATGTGTTAGATTATGTGCTTAATAAATATAGACATGAATCTGGGTCGGTTTATATGTTTGAACCAAATCAATGATTCACAATGCACAGATCCTAACTGCCCCTTTAAAACCAAGCCAATAGGGCAGGCAGTAAGGGGTGAATATCTTTTTCCTAACTGTGTTTGAGCTGCAAAAATGAACAGAAAGCCAGATTTAAGACAGCTTAAACTGTGATAAAAATGTGTTTCTTCTTTCAAGGTAGTGTGGCCTTCAGGGTTAGTTGACTTAGCAACTGTAACAATGTCATCAAACATACAGGTTCTTTCTCCTTCTCCTGTGTTGCCCCAGTGTTAACTTCATTCCACATCTTTCTTCAGTGAGAGTAAAGGTTGCTCTTCTTAACCGTAAGTCCCTCCATGGAATCTGACTGGATCAACTTAGGCCACAGATTCTAGAGTCAAATGACAGCCAGGGGAATGCTGTATTCTAATAGGCTTAAGCACTGGTTCCTCAAGGAATACTGGCAAGGAAGATAGGATTATTATAATTGGCTTAGTCAAATCAGCACCTGCCTCCAGAATTAGGGTCAGCTCCCAAACCACATGGATGCTGCCTGTTAGAGGGTCAGCCACATTATCCCTATAACCAGCTTTTTCTAAGTGAACTATATTGGTTTTTAGTTAGCTTGATACAGTCACTATGTTGCTTTCAAATGCCAATAACCCATGCAATTTTGAGTTAGAGATTTATAATGTGATTTTTAAAATTATCTTCTTTTAGTTGCTGAATCTAAACTAGTCATGCAGATTAGCCCAGATCAGGAAAACAGGAAAGAAATTTTAGCTTAGTTTGAGAGAAACCAAGCTATAGGAAAGAAGGGATTTTTCTTCCTAGTTAGGAATTATATATGAGCACTGTATCCCAAACCGGGAGCTCAGACCATGAACTCCTTATTGCAAAATTCAGACTGAAACTGAAGAAAGTAGGGAAAACCACTAGACCATTCAAGTATGACCTAATCAAATCCCTAATGATTATACAGTGGAAGTGAGAAACAGATTTAAGGGACTAGATTTGATAGACAGAATGCCTGATGAACTATGGACGGAGGTTTGTGACATTGTACAGGAGACAGGGAGCAAGACCATTCTCAAGAAAAAGAAATGCAAAAAAGCAAAATGGCTGTCTGAGGAGGCCTTACACATAGCTGTGAAAAGAAGAGAAGCAGAAAGCAAAGGAGAAAAGGACAGATATACCCATTTGAATGCAGAGTTCCAAAGAATAGCAAGGAGAGATAAGAAAGCCTTCCTCAGTGATCAGTGCAAAGAAATAGAGGGAAACAATAGAATGTGAAAGACTAGAGAGGTCATCAAGAATATTAGAGATACCAAGGGAACATTTCATGCAAAGATGGGCTCAATAAAGGACAGAAATAGGATGGACCTAACAGAAGCAGTAGATATTAAGAAGAGGTGGCAAGAATAAACAGAACTGTACAGAGAAGATCTTCACAACCCAGATAATCACAATAGTGAGATCACTCACCTACAGCTAAATATCTTGGAATGTGAAGTCAAGTGGGCCTTAGGAAGCATCACTATGAACAAAGCTAGTGAAGGTGATGGAATTCCAGTTGAACTAATTCAAATCCTAAAAGATGATGCTGTGAAAGTGCTACACTCAACATGCCAGCAAATTTGGAAAACTCAGCAGTGGCCACAGGACTGGAAAAGGTCAGTTTTCATTCCAATCTCAAAGAAAGGCAATGCCAAAGAATGCTCAAACTACTGCACAATTGCACTCATCTCACATGCTAGTAAAGTAATGCTCAAAATTCTCCAAGCCAGGCTTCAATAATACATGAAACGTGAACTTCCAGATGTTCAATCTGGATTTAGAAAAGGCAGAGGAACCAGAGGTCAAATTGCCAACATCTGCTGGATTATAGAAAAAACAAGAGAGTTCCAGAAAAACATCTATTTCTGCTTTACTGAGTATGCCAAAGCCTTTAACTGTGTGGATCACAATAAACTGTGGAAAATTCTGAAAGAGATGGGAATACCAGACCACCTGACCTGCCTCTTGAGAAATCTGTGTGCAGGTCAGTAAGCAACAGTTAGAACTGAACATGGAACAACAGACTGGTTCCAAATTGGGAAAGGAGTACGTCAAGGCTGTATATTGTCACCCTGCTTATTTAACTTACATGCAGAGTACATCATGAGAAACTCTGGACTGGATGAAGCACAAGCTGGAATGAAGATTGCTGGGAGAAATATCAATAACCTCAGATATGCAGATGACACCACCCTTATGGCAGAAAGTGAAGAGGAACTAAAGAGCCTCTTGATGAAAGTGAAAGAGGAGAGTAAAAAAGTTGGCTTAAAGCTCAACATTCAGATAACTAAGATCATGGCATCCAGTCCCATCACTTCATGGCAAATAGATGGGGAAACAGTGGAAGCAGTGGCAGACTTTATTTTCTTGGGCGCCAATATCACAGCAGATGGTGACTGCAGCCATGAAATTAAAAGATGCTTACTCCTTGGAAGGAAAGTTATGACCAACCTAGACAGCATATTAAAAAGCAGAGACATTACTTTGCCAATAAAGGTCCATCTAGTCAAGGCTATGGTTTTTCCAGTTGTCATGTATGGATGTGAGAATTGGACTATAAAGAAAGCCAAACACCATAGAATAGATGCCTTTTCACTATGGTGTTAGAGAAGACTCTGGAGAGTCTCTTGGACTGCAAGGAGATTCAACCAGTCCATCCTAAAGGAAATCAGTCCTGAATGTTCATTGGAAGGACTGATGTTGAAGCTGAAACTCCAATACTGTGGCCATCTGATGCGAAGAACTGACTTATATGATAGGACCCTGCTGCTGGGAAAGATTGAAGGTAGGAGGAGAAGGGGACGACAGAGGATGAGATGGTTGGATGGCATCACTGACTCAGTGGACATGAGTTTGAATAAACTCCGTGAGTTGGTGATGGACAGGGAGGCTTGGCGTGCTGCAGTCCATGGGGTCTGAGTCAGACACGACTGAGCGACTTAACTGAACTGAACTGAACTGTATCCCAGGACAGACGTATTTATCACCTACTGATACACCCTAAATTTCATATTGATAAGTTTTGACCATGTAACAATTTTAGTCAGATGATATTTTAGGGTAAAAACTTAAATGTTCGAGTCCTGGTTCTTTCAATTTCTATCTGTATGAGCTTCAGCAAGTTACTTTACTTCTCTGTGGCTCATTTTCCTGCAATGTAAAAAGGAGTCAAAAATAGTACCTACCTCATAGGGTTGATATGAGGATTAAATGACTTGATATGTGTAAAGGATTTAGAATATGGGACAATGTTGAAAAAGAAGTATTTGCTATTATTATCATATTACTCGATGGCATCACCAACTTGATGGACATGAGTCTGAGCAAGCTCTGGGAGTTTGTGATGGACAGGGAAGCCTGGCCTACTGCAGTCTATGGGGTCGCAAAGAGTCGAACATGACTGTGATTGAACTGAATAATAATCATATTATTATTATTATTATTACTTTTCTACTTTAAGGTAGTAAGCCATCTACTGTGGATGTTTCAGTCTAGACAAGAAAAATAAGAGTGGAGATAACTTTTTATATGTATTTTCAGGACTGTTAAGAATTTGTTTTTAACCAAACCATACTGCATTTCAGAAAACTATGATAAGATTTGTGGGAAACGTGAATCTGGAAAGACATTTCATGCAAAATGATAGAAACTCAACACCTCATTTTGTATACATCATGTGGCCATAAAACTCCCAAGACATACTCATGCCAAGTCCCAACATGCAAGAAAGAATCTGATTTGTTTTAAATAGCATTTGGGTGCAATTGTAATGGCCAGTTATTCATAAATTTAGCTTGACTCTAAAAAATACAAAATTATTCAAATCTCTTCTTCAACCTATTATGTTACAGAATAATTGTGCTTATGTGATTGTTATTTTTGGGATATCCTTTTAATTCAAATAGTTTTGAAAGTCTGTGAGTGGTTTATGTTGCCCACATATAAAAATGAATCCAAATATTAATTTAAAAGTTCTTGAAATAGTACGTAGTCCAATTAATGATAATAATAAAACAACTAAGATATTAACATAGGCTGGTTCATATAGTTTGCTATCAGGTTGAGGTGAATGAGGTCAAAATCACAGATTCTATATAAGTATGATATGGTTCAGTTTGAAAAGCTCTGTTCTATAACCAGTGAACCTCCAGGAAAACTCCTGGGAGTGCTGGCTTTTGAGAACATGAGAGAGATTAGGAAGGGTGGACAGGGGAGAGCCTGCATCTATGTAAATATTAGAAAGTTACTGAGGACTGTTCTTACAGATGATGAGTCAGTTGCATTATGAGTTACAATAATCATGACAATTACAGGTGATTGAATACTTATACCTGCTAGACACACTGACAGATGTTTTACAAAGTTTATTCAATTTGATTCGATCTTCATAACAGCACAATGAAGGTGTTATTAACCCCTTCCCAAAGAAGAAGAACATGAAACTTGGAGAGTTAAAGAAGCATGCTCACAACCACACGGCTAACAACTGGCAGAGACATAGCACTGCATGGAAGAAATGCTCTTCTTCAGAGAAAGATGCTGAGGATGGACCAGCAGGGCGATGGGCCACAAAGCTCACTAAAGCACTGATGTTGCTTTTCAGTACTTTTTGAGCTACACTCTAGAGTTGGAGTTTACAGACAACTGCATCAAAAGAGAAATAAAAAAACATGACTTAAAAATACCAAAAAAAAAAAATCTCTTTTTTTTCTTCAGAGGAGGAAGCCTGGATAATGATAATAATAGATATTATTCAAGCCAAGCACTCTCGAGCCAAGCAGTGTTTAAACACATTTAATCCTCTTAATGACCTCAGGTATGAGATAGATATTATTTTACTCTCATTCTACAGATGAAGTAAATAAGGATTAAAAAGCTAAATAATTTCCCCTACGATCACATGACCACTAAAAGGAAGAGCCAGGACCTAAGTAACTTCCTTATAAGGACAAAAGCCTATGCTCTTACCAGATATTACACTGACAAAAATAAACAGCAAAGAAACGTTTACATAATTTGCTGCATTTGTGATAAAAATTGTACCAACTCATGATTACGCCACAATTTAGCTCTCAGAATGATTTATCAATGGTTTGACGGTATAATATATTATGCCTATAAAAAAAGCCTCTTGCAAAAACATAAATGTTTCCTTGGAGATAAAAATACAGAGAATAAAGTATACATTTTGAATAGGATGCAGATTCTCATCTAAGTGGTGAAAAGTCATAATTCTGTTGCTTCCCTAAGGTACCGATAATCTGTATAAAACGCTTACATTTACTTACAGCATGCGTGCACTCGGGCGTAAAAACAAAATGGAGAACAATTCAGATCAAATGTCATCATTTGTTCAAATACATGTCTCTTTGGTTGCACCTTCTTAATGAATAGTAGGGGACAAGCAACGCAGCTAATAAGTTATTTTAATAGGGTGATGTAACTGCGTGTGAATTGTTACCTCCTGGGAGAGTGACTGACAGATTCCAGTTCTCATTACTGTGTAGATTAGTCTCAGAGAATTCATTAGTGCCCAGTGTGGCAGCTCTGCTGAGTGTCCTTAATTTGGAAAAAGAGACAGGAGGCCTCTGTGCCCAAGAAACTCTAAAGACGGATGATCTGGAATTGAAGGCTTTAGGGCAAAGGACTCTCCTAAGAAGACGGCAATTATTCACCTAGTTTTTCAGGCGATGGGTGACAGCTCTCTTCCCTGTAGTCTCTGTGGTTAAACTCACAAGGAATGACAGAGGACTGTCGGATTTCCCCTCGCCTCCGAGGAGGCAGGTCTAATGCAGAATGCTTCAAGTATACCATACATCCATGTGACTTATCTCCACGAGAAATGACTTTTTTATTTTACAGAAGGGCACTGAGCAGAAGTGGTGCCTAAAAATGCAGTTTATCAATAATCTTGACTTTTCATTTTTAGAAAATGGTTTTAATCCTTTGCACCAAACCAAGAGACCTTAGTATTGACTGATTTAAGAATTCTATATGTGCAATTTCTGCCACATGCTGCTAAACATATTTCTTCAAACTAGCTTCATAACAAACACAATCTTTTGACTTCTGGGCAATTAAAGGTACCAATGGTACTGTCATGTGTTGTTAAAAAGCTTTCAAAGTTTCTTGCCTGCAACCCATCAGTTCAGTTCAGTTCAGTCACTCAGTTGTGTTCAACTCATTGTGACCCCATGGACTGCAGCACGCCAGGCCTCCCTGTTCATCACCAACTCCTGGAGTTTACTCAAACTCATGTCCATTGAGTCAGTGATGCCATCCCACCATTTCATCCTCTGCCATCCCCTTCTCTTGCCTTCAATCGTTCCCAGCATCAGAGTCTTTTCAAATGATTCAGCTCTTCACATCAGGTGGCCAAGGATTGGAGTTTCACCTTCAGCATCAGTCCTTCCAATGAATATTCTGGACTGATTTCCTTTAGGATGGACTGGTTAGATCTCCTTGCAGTCCAAGGGACTCTCAAGAGTCTTCTCCAACACCACAGTTCAGAAGCATCAATTCTTCGGCGCTCAGCTTTCTTTATAGTCCAACTCTTGCATCCATACGTGGCTACTGGAAAAACCATAGCCTTGACTAGACGGACCTTTATTGGCAAAGTAATGCCTCTGCTTTTTAATATGCTGTCTAGATTGGTCATAACTTTTCTTCCAAGGAGTAAGCATCTTTTAATTTCATGGCTGCAGTCACCATCTGCGGTGATTTTGGAGTCCAGAGAAATAAAGTCAGCCCCTGTTTCCACTGTTTCCCCATCTATTTCCCATGAAGTGATGGGGCCAGATGCCATGATCTTTGTTTTCTGAATGTTGAGCTTTAAGCCAACTTTTTCACTCTCCTCTTTTACTTTCATCAAGAGGCTCTTTAGTTCCTCTTCACTTTCTGCCATAAGGGTGGTGTCATCTGCATATCTGAGGTTATTGATATTTCTCCCGGCAATCTTGAGTCCAGCTTGTTGCAACCCATAAGCAATATGTTTGACACATATCATTATCCATATATATGTGGGCCTTTCACAGGTAAACTTAATGTTTCAGTACATATGATACACTGTCATTTGTACTGTTCTCTTTTAATCTCTTCCTTTCGAGTATACTATTCTACTGTAACCTAGTCTACCTGTTTTAAATTTTGGTTTTTAAAGCTGATATTGTGTTAAAAATTGATTTTACCACATACTACCAATGAATCATGATTTGCAGCCTGAAAAACTGTATGAAAAAAACTATATCCCAGGACAAAGACCTTTTCATATTTATTTTTGCAAAAATAATAATTTATTGAGTGCTTATCATAGTCCAGGCACTATGCCAGTGCTTCACTTAACTTACTTAATTCTTAGTTAATTTACTCTCCACAGCAGAGATAAAAGTTGATATTATTCCAATTTTCAGATGGAGAAAATCAAGCTCAGAGAGGTAAAGAGTCCCTCCAGTGCACATAGCTGATAAGTGGTGGAGCTACAATATCGACACATTGTAGGCATTCTGTAAGTATTAATTGAATAAATAAATGAATGAATAAATTATGGTTGAAAATGAGGGCTCAAGCTGACTGGCTTTGACTGTTGTATATATTAACAAGTAATTCTCACTGTAGCATTTCCTCTGGACCACAGTCTAATACTTTGGATTTCAACTATCTCAAAATAAAAATAAAGCTTTTACCATAAAATGCAAAAATTATTTCTTGATTGGGACGGGTAGTAATAATAATGGTGATGATGGTGACCATAGCCAAAACACTGCTCTAAGTGTTTTCACATGTCGATATAAAATAATAGTAGCCACCCCAGTAGGTTGCTATGAGAACTGAATTTATTTAATTCTTACATCAACCCTATGGAATGAGTACTTATTCTTACCTCTGTTTTATAGTTGAGGAGATTGAGGCACAGAAAGGTTTAGTGACTTATCCCAAAACACAAGGTAAGAAAAGTCAAGAGGTCTGTCACCAAAGCCTTAGCTCGTAACCTCTACTTCCTCCTGTAGCCATTGGAGACCAGCAACGTTCTTTCATCATTAAAACAAGGTAGATACTTTCCAAAGCAAATATAAAAAGAAATGCTAAATGGAGTGATCCACCCATTATGAGTCATTTTGTTCTCCTAATATATTTGTGATTTCTTAATTTTAGAGAATTTGTCTGAGGGTTTGGATATAGCCCATGTCACTCAGCATAAATATGAAAAATTATGATTTCACAATATCTTATATTGTCATGTCTTTTTTATATGTTTTATCACTAACTTTATAAAACAAAGTTAGTGATAAAGCATACCTTTTAAGAAATCAGTCATATTTTATTTTTAATAAATCAAAATAAAAAATATTTGTGTAGTTAGCAATTCACTCTAAGACAATGTTGGGGAGACAAATAAACACAGTCTCAAGTATAATCATGAGTATCTTACTAGTGGAGAAATCTATGGTGGGACATTTCACTGGCAGAATTTAAGAGTTTAACGCAGGCTTGAAGAACAAATCAAAATTTTTTTCTGGCTGTGCTGGGTCCTCATCGCTGCATGCAGGCTTCTCTGGTTGCAGAGCACGGGCTCCAGAGCCCAAAGCTAGGGGTTGCAGCAGGTGAGTTTCTCTGGGTGTGGCACATGGGCTTAGTTGCCCCATGGCATGCAGGATCTTAGTTCCCTGACCTGAGATTGAACCCACATCTCCTGCATTGGAAGACAGATTCTCAACTGCTGGACCACCAGGGAAGACCCAAGAACAAACCAATTTAAAGTCAAAAGCCAATTCATCAGCTGATCCCACGAGGAAGTAAGAGAACATAACAAAGGAAGGTGGTCAGAGGACAGATGAGCACAGCAGATCCTTCAAGCTATTTTGCAATGAAACTTTCTCCCCTTGGTCCCCAGATTATCTTCTAAATTAGTTGAAGACTATATGCCCTACCACATAAAGATAGTGGTAAAATCGGTTACAATTTTTGTAGCACAGAAGGCTGGTGCTTATGTATACACACAACTCTCCTCTTCTACCTGGAACCAACACAAAACCACAGTTCCCAGACTCCTGACATTCTGACCAATGAAACACGAGTAGAAGCCATGCTCCTGGTCTCTATCAAGTCTCTTGGGATCCTCCATTCTCATTCTCTTTTCTCATCCACTTGCTGGGCAATCTTGTGTCAAAGAAGGAAGCATATTAGGTCCCTGATCAAGTGGGTGGAGCAGGGGCTCCCTGATAACCTGTCAGAGAATGGCAAGAACGAGAAATACACTTTTACTTTATTAGGTCACTGAGATTTTGATGGCAGCTAACATTATTTATCTGAACTAAAATAGTCCTGGAGTATGAACACTGGGGTGAATGTTATGTGTTAAATAAAGATTACGATTGGTATTTAATGATGTCAGTTCGGGGAAATGGGTGTGCTATTTGTACACGTGGCCCCATCTGCAAAGATATAGCTGATCCTGTTAAGAGTCACAACTGTTCCCAGCAACTACTCTGGCCCAATAGAACATGTAGTGAGACTGGTTCTTTCTCCAGTAAATCTGCTGGAACCTGCTAAGGGATTGATCTGTTGCTCTCCTTTGACAAGTCGTATGAAGCTGTGATTCTTCAAAAACTTACGTGGTAGAGTCTGGGTTAAACTATCTGAGTCCAAACCCTACCTTCACCTCTTAGTGGCTGTGTCACTTGGCAGTTTGATTAAATTCTTTGTGTTCATCTTTCTTATCTGTTAGGTCATTAAAACAATAGTACCTATATCATAGAACTGTTTTGAGGATGAAACAAGTTAAGCTATATAAAGCATTTAAAATAGTGTCTGGCACACGGTATGCATTTGATCAATGTTAGTTATTATTGCTAGCATTTTTATCATAATACTTGAGTCATTCTTTCTCTCCTGTTTGGAATATTAAGCCTTATAACTCTTATATATTTTCTAAGCAAGAGACCTTCTCTCCTTGTCTAGGGAAGCTGGGAGGCAGTAACAAAATTTTTCTTTATTACAGTTCTAGTCTTTGAGTTCATTCTGCCTTGTTCTCACACAGTCAGAAGGGGAAGAATCTTCTTTTGGCTTTACATTAAGACTTAGGGAAAAATAAAACTTCTAAATTCTAATTGGCCCAAAACACAAGCTACAATAACTTGGAGGTGAGATCTGGGTCCAGATTGATAGGTCTGCCCCCTTGTGGCTTAGCTGGTAAAGAATCTGCCTGCAATGCAGGAGACCTGGGTTCCATCCCTGGGTTGGGAAGATCCCCTGGAGAAGGCAAAGGCTACCCACTCCAGTATTCTGGCCTGGAGGATCTGTATAGTCCATGGGGTCGCAAAGAGTCGGACATGACTAAGTGACTTTCACTTCCTGCAGCTGAGAGAGCATTTTTACAAGGCGTGAATCTAAGCTTAGCTTTCTGTTGCCCAAGCCTACACAGTCTTTGTCACATCTGTCAGTATGACTGAGTTACAATGGGAAGTTCAAAGCCAGTTTTCCTATCATGGTTGTGAGGAAAAGATAGCTCCATCATGAACCAAGGTTTGGGTTGAGGGAGGCAGAAGTTATAATGAATTTTCACACATTAAGACAGTCATAATTGTTTCCCTAAATCCCTGGGCACAGGTAATGATGAATGCTTGAAGGGACATTGTTGCCCTTTCTCTTTCATTGGACAGTTCATCATGGTAGAAGCCAGACTCTCTTATGAAAGTGAAAAAGTCATTATTGGCCAGAGAGTATTGGTTCCATTTTTCTCCATTTCAACAGCCAGTTAACTGTCCATAGTTTAAAAAGAGAACAGATGGGGTATAAGCAGAGACCATGAATGTGACCGAAGTACACAGTGACAACAAAGGGAAACGTGTCGATATTGGGATGATGATACTTGCTCAGACCTGCCCACAGTCCGTCTGCACTGAGTTCACTGCTCACAGAAGATAAAAGAAAAGGTGGGGGGTCGGGGGGGGGGTTTAATGGGAAGAAAGAAAGAATAGATACTTGATTTTTAAGGCTTGAGTACAAATCAATATCTATTTGGTTTGCTTCATAAATTAAATAATTCAAGTATTTTTCAGAGACAAGTGATATGTATTTTTAAACTAAGAAGAAACTTTGCGGCAAAAACTTGTCTTCAGTGAGAGAGAAAGAAAGTTTCACTTGGAAACAAGCAATACAGTGCTTTTTTTTTGCACTTCCTTTTTTTTAAGCGAAGGGGCAGGATCCTCAATAAAGAAAAATGATGAGTTGTAAGAGAGTGAATACTAGGAATTTAAAGCTAAATACATATTTTCCAAAGCTTAAACAAAGCTGTCTTACTTTACCTCGTCTTTCTACTTAGTTTTCCATTTTATACAATCAGACATGCTAAACTGAATTGCTTGTAGATTATTTTTTTCATAACTTGAAGGTTCTAATAATACCAACATTATATTCACAAAATATAGCAGATCTTTTCTCATTATCCTTGGCTGCAAGTGACTGACCTCCTTCATATATTCTTGTATTACCTATTCATTATTCAGTTCAGTACAGTTGCTCAGTCGTGTCTGTGACAGACTCCTTGCGACTCCATAGACTTCAGCACGCCAGGCCTCCCTGTCCCACCAACTCCCGGAGTTTACTCAAACTCATGTCCATTGAGTCAGTGATGTCATCCAACCATCTCATCCTCTGTAGTTTCCTTCTTCTCCTGCCCTCAATCTTTCCCAGCATCGGGGTCTTTTCAAATGAGTCAGCTCTTCGCATCAGGTGGCCAAAGTTTGGAGTTTCAGCTTCAACATCAGTCCTTCCAATGAATATTCAGGACTGATTTCCTTTAGAATGGACTGGTTGGATCTCCTTGCAGTCCAAGGGATTCTCAAGAGACTTCTCCAACACCACAGATCAAAAGTATCAATTCTTTGGCACTCAGCTTTCTTTATAGTCCAACTCTCACATCCATACATGACTACTGGAAAAACCATAGCTTTGACTAGACGGACCTTTGTTGGCAAAGTAATGTCTCTGGTTTTTAATATGCTGCTTAGGTTGATCATAACTTTTCTTCCAAGGAGTAAGCGTCTTTTAATTTCATGGCTGCAGTCACCATCTGCAGTGATTCTGGAGCCCCCAAAAATGAAGTCTGCCACTGTTTCCACTGTTTGTCCAGCTATTTGGATGAAGTGATGGGACTGGATGCCAGGATCTTTGTTTTCTGAATGTTGAGCTTTAAGCCAACTTTTTCACTCTCCTCTTTCACTTTCATCACGAGGCTCTTTAGTTCTTCTTTGCTCTCTGCCATAAGGATGGTGTCATCTGCATATCTGAGGTTATTGATATTTCTCCCAGCAATCATCATTCCAGCTTGTGCTTCATCCAGCCCAGCATTTCTCATGATGTACTCTGCATATAAGTTAAATAAACAGGGTGACAATATACAGCCTTGACGTACTCCTTTTCCTATTTGGAACCAGTCTGTTGTTCCATGTCCAGTTCTAACTGTTGCTTCCTGACCTGCATACAAATTTCTCAAGAGGCAGGTCAAGTGGTCTGGTATTCCCATCTCTTTCAGAATTTTCCACAGTTTATTGTGATCCATATAGTCAAAGGCTTTGGCATAGTTAATAAAGCAGAAATAGATGTTTTTTCTGGAACTCTCTTACTTTTTTGATGATTCAGCAGATGTTGGCAATCTGATCTCTGGTTTTTCTGCCTTATCTAAGTCCAGCTTGAACATCTGGAAGTTCACGGTTCACATACTGTTGAAGCCTGGCTTGGAGAATTTTGAGCATTATTTTATTAGTGTGTGAGAGGAGTGCAATTGTGCAGTAGTTTGAACATTCTTTGGTATTGCCTTTCTTTGGGACTGGAATGAAAACTGACCTTTTCCAGTCCTGTGGCCACTGCTGAGTTTTCCAAATTTGCTGGCATATTGAGTGTAGCACTTTCATAGCATCATCTTTCAGGATTTGAAATAGCTCCACTGGAATTCCATCACCTCCACTAGCTTTGTTTGTAGTGAGGCTTCCTAAGCCCCACTTGACTTCACATTCCAGGATGTCTGGCTCTAGGTGAGTGATCACACCATTGTGATTATCTCGGTCATGAAGATCTTTTTTGTACAGTTTTTCTGTGTATTCTTGCAATCTCTTCTTAATATCTTCTGCATGTGTTAGGTCCATACCATTTCCATCCTTTATTGAGCCCAACTTTGCGTGAAATATTCCCTTGGTATCTCTAATTTTCTTGAAGAGATCTCTAGTCTTTCCCATTCTGTTTTTTCCCTCTATTTCTTTGCACTGATCACCGAGGAAGGCTTTCTTATCTATCTTTGCTATTCTTTGCAAGTCTGCATTCAAATGGGTATATCTTTCCTTTTCTCCTTTGCTTTTGGCTTCTCTTCTTTTCACAGCTATTTGTAAGGCCTCCCCAGACAGCCATTTTGCCTTTTTTTTAAATTATATTTTATTTTTAAACTTTACAATATTGTATTAGTTTTGCCAAATACTGAAATGAATCCGCCACAGGTATACCTGTGTTCCCCATCCTAAACCCTCCTCCCTCCTCCCTCCCCATACCATCCCTCTGGGTCGTCCCAGTGCACCAGCCCTAAGCATCCAGTATCGTGCGTCAAACCTGGACTGGCGACTTGTTTCATACATGATATTATACATGTTTCAATGCCATTCTCCCAAATCTCCCCACCCTCTCCCTCTCCCACATTTCTTTTCCTTCAGGATGGTCTTGCTCCCTGTGTCCTGTACAATGTCATGAACCTCTGACCATAGTTCATCAGGCACTCTGTCTATCAGATCTAGGCCCTTAAATCCATTTCTTACTTCCACTGTATAATCATAAGGGATTTGATTTAGGTCATACCTGAATGGTCTAGTGCTTTGCCATACTTTCTTCAATTTAAGTCTGAATTTGGCAATAAGAAGTCCATGATCTGAGCCACAGTCAGCCTCTGATCTTGTTTTTGCTGACTGTATAGAGCTTCTCCATCTTTAGTGCAAAGAATATAATCAGTCTGATTTCAGTGTTGACCATCTGGTGATGTCCATGTGTAGAGTCTACTCTTGTGTTGTTGGAAGAGGGTGTTTGCTATGACCGGTGCATTCTCTTGGCAAAGCTCTATTAGCCTTTGCCCTGCTTCATTCCATACTCCAAGGCCAAATTTGCCTGTTACTCCAGGTGTTTCTTTACTTCCTACTTTGCATTCCAGTCCCCAATAATTAAAAGGACATCTTTTTGGGGTGTTAATTCTAGAAGGTCTTGTAGGTCTTCATAGAACCATTCAACTTCAGCTTCTTCAGCATTACTGGTCAGGGCATAGACTTGGATTACCGTGATATTGAATGGTTTGCCTTGGAAATGAACAGAGATCATTCTGTCGTTTTAGAGATTGCATCCAAGTACTGCATTTCAGACTCTTCTGTTGACTATAATGGCTACTCCATTTCTTCTAAGAGATTCTTGCCCACAGTAGTAGATATAATGGTCATCTGAGTTAAACTCACCCGTTTCAGTCCATTTGAGTTCACTGATTCCTAGAATGTCATTGTTCACTCTTGCCATCTCCTATTTGATCACTTTCAATTTGCCTTGATTCATGACCTAACATTCCAGGTTCCTATGCAATATTGCTCTTTACAGCATCGAATCTTGCTTCTATCACCAGTCCCATCCACAACTGGGTGTTGCTTTGGCTTTGGCGCCATCCCTTCATTCCTTCTGGAGTTATTTCTCCACTGATCTCCAGTAGCATACTGGGCACCTACTGACCTGGAGAGTTCATCTTTCAGTGTCTTTCTTTTTGCCTTTTCATACTATTCCTGGGATTCTCAAGGTAGGAATACTGAAGTGGATTGCCATTCACTGTTCCTTTCTCCTGGGTCCTGGTGCACAAGGTTCTGTTGTGCCCTCTAAATTCATTATTCAGATCAGATCAGATCAGATCTGTCGCTCAGTCGTGTCCGACTCTTTGTGACCCCATGAATCACAGCACGCCAGGCCTCCCTGTCCATCAACAACTCTTGGAGTTCACTCAGACTCATGTCCATCGAGTCAGTGATGCCATCCAGCCATCTCATCCTTTGTCGTCCCCTTCTCCTCTTGCCCCCAATCCCTCCCAGCATCAGAGTCTTTTCCAATGAGTCAACTCTTCGCATGAGGTGGCCAAATACTGGAGTTTCAGCGCTAGCATCATTCCTTCCAAAGAAATCCCAGGGCTGATCTCCTTCAGAATGGACTGGTTGGATCTCCTTGCAGTCCAAGGGACTCTCAAGAGTCTTCTCCAACACCACAGTTCAAAAGCATCAATTCTTCGGCGCTCAGCCTTCTTCACAGTCCAACTCTCACATCCATACGTGACCACAGGAAAAATCATAGCCTTGACTAGACGAACCTCTGTTGGCAAAGTAATGTCTCTGCTTTTGAATATGCTATCTAGGTTGGTCATAACTTTCCTTCCAAGGAGCAAGCGTCTTTTAATTTCATGGCTGCAGTCACCATCTGCAGTGATTTTGGAGCCCAGAAAAATAAAGTCTGACACTGTTTTCCACTCTTTCCCCATCTATTTCCCATGAAGTGATGGGACCGGATGCCATGATCTTCATTTTCTGAGTATTGAGCTTTAAGCCAACTTTTTCACTCTCCTCTTTCACCTTCATCAAGAGGCTTTTTAGTTCCTCTTCACTTTCTGCCATAAGGGTGGTGTCATCTGCATATCTGAGGTTATTGCTATTTCTCCCGGCAATCTTGATTCCAGATTGTGTTTCTTCCAGTCCAGCATTTCTCATGATGTACTCTGCATATAAGTTAAATAAACAGGGTGACAATATACAGCCTTGACGTACTCTTTTTCCTATTTGGAACCAGTCTGTTGTTCCATGTCCAGTTCTAACTGTTGCTTACTGACCTGCATACAAATTTCTCAAGAGGCAGGTCAGGTGGTCTGGTATTCCCATCTCTTTCAGAATTCTCCACAGTTTATTGTGATCCACACAGTCAAAGGCTTTGGCATAGTCAATAAAGCAGAAATAGATGTTTTTCTGGAACTCTCTTGCTTTTTCCATGATCCAGCGGATGTTGGCAATTTGATCTCTGGTTCCTCTGCCTTTTCTAAAACCAGCTTGAACATCTGGAAGTTCACAGTTCACATATTGCTGAAGCCTGGCTTGGAGAATTTTAAGCATTACTTTACTAGCGTGTGAGATGAGTGCAATTGTGCGGTAGTTTGAGCATTCTTTGGCATTGCCTTTCTTTGAGATTGGAATGAAAACTGACCTTTTCCAGTCCTGTGGCCACTGCTGAGTTTTCCAAATTTGCTGGCATATTGAGTGTAGCACTTTCACAGCATCATCTTTCAGGATTTGGAATAGCTCAACTGGAATTCCATCACCTCCACTAGCTTTGTTTGTAATGATGCTTTCTAAGGCCCACTTGACTTCACATTCCAGGATGTCTGGCTCTAGGTCAGTGATCACACCATCATGATTATCTGGGTTGTGAAGATCTTTTTTGTACAGTCTTTTGTGTATTCTTACTGAATAAAGGCCAGACATTCATTTCCCCAGTTTCTCTAAGCAAGATACAGGTATAAGACCTGACACCCACTAATCACATACATATGCCATGTTTTGAATAGAAAGCTCTTGATTTTAAGCGGGAGCTTCAAGAAGTTCTTTGTAGAGTCAGTGACTATTGCAACAAGACCGTATTCCCAGGGCAGCAGTGACCATAGTTCCCTGGGAATGAATCAGTGCCCGAAGTGTTGGCAATTCAAGCAGCAGAGAGAGCCACACACTGAGGAGGTGAGTTCCTCTGTGCCACTAGGGACACTGCTTCAGGCTGCACGGCCTTTAAGCCTGATACTCCCATTATCTCAGCACATCAGTGAGCTATCTGGTATCTTTTTTTCTTTCTTTAAAAAATTTTTTCTTTGGAATAATCTCAGATTTACAAAATAGTTGCAAAAACAGTAAAGAGAGCTTCCAAATACCCGTAACTCAGCTACCTCTAGTATTAACATCTTACATAACAATGGCACATCTACCAACGGTAACAGTTAACAGTGGTGCAATACTGTAATACCCTCCCTTCAGGCTGCCTCAGCATTTCCACTAGTGACAGTCTCTGTTTCAGATACAACCCATGACCCTGTCCTCTCAGTCTCCTCCAGTCTGTCAAGGTTTCTTGGTCTTTTCTCATCTCTTATGGCTTTGACACAGTCGTGGTCAGGTATTTTGCAATATGTCCCTCGATCGGGATTTGTCTGATGTTTTCTCATGATTAGACTGAACTTATGGATCCTGGAAGAGGAATCCACAGAAGTGATGTGCCTTCTCTGTATATCACATCAAGAGGTACAGGATTTGGGGCTTCTCTGGTGGCTTAGTGGTAAAGAATCTACCTGCCAATGCAGGAGACACAGGTTCAAGGCCTGATCCTGGAAGATTCCACGTGGCTCGGAGCAACTAAGCCCAGGGGCAACAACTACTGAGCCTGTGCTCTAGAACCTGGGAGCCCAAACTCCTGAGCCCATGAGCCACAACTACTGAGGCACGTGCACCCCGGAGCCCACACTCTGTGACAAGGGAAACCACCACAATGAGAGCCCACACAGCACAGCTGGAGAGTTGCTTAACTAGAGAAAGCCCACACACAGCAACAAAGACCCAGTGCAACCAAAATAAATAATCTTTAAAAAAAGGAGGTATAGGATTTTGGTAGGTCTTCTCACTGATGATGTGAACTATGGTCTGCAGGTTAACCTGGTGTTTGCCAGGTTTCTCCAATGTGAAGTTGCTAGTTTTTCCTTTCTATATTTCATTTGTTAGAAGCAGTCACCAACTTCTACCCCCACACAATAAGAGGATATTAAGTTTCACCTTCTTGAATTTATGGACATAAAACCACCACAGTAATTAGTAGGTAATTTGAAGGAGATACTTTCAATCGAGGCAAACATTCCATTGCCCCTTAAAATTTCTGCATTTGTCATTGGATCCTGCCTGCAGGGCAGGTTCTGTGGTGTACTCATGGTTAGATTCTTTTGTCACATTCTGCTCCCAGTCTGGGTTCTCTCAATATCCTGGGGTAATTCTTTTACACTTGCACAGCATACAGTGGTATCAGTTCAGTGCAGTTCAGTCGCTCAGTCATGTCTGACTTTCTGCGACCCCATGAATCGCAGCACGCCAGGCCTCCCTGTCCATCACCAACTCCTGGAGTTCACCCACACCCACGTCCATCGAGTCGGTGATGCCATCCAGCCATCTCATCCTCTGTCGTCCCCTTCTCCTCCTGCCCCCAATCCCTCCCAGCATCAGGGTCTTTTTCAATGAGTCAACTCTTCGCATGAGGTGGCCAAAGTACTGGCGTTTCAGCTTTAGCATCATTCCTTCCAAAGAAATCCCAGGGCTGATCTCCTTCAGAATGGACTGGTTGGAGCTCCTTGCAGTCCAACGGACTCTCAAGAGTCTTCTCCAACACCACAGTTCAAAAGCATCAATTCTTCAGCACTCAGCCTTCTTCACAGTCCAACTCTCACATCCATACATGACCACTGGAAAAACAACAACCTTGACTAGACGGACCTTTATTGGCAAAGTAATGTCTCTGCTTTTGAATAATTTTTGACAAATTCATGGAGTCCTGTACTCAGCCCCACAGTGCCACATTTACCAATTCCATTACTCTAAATTTCCCTGGGCTGCCACTTTACAGTCAGTTTCCCCATCCCTTCTCCCAGAATCCCTGGAGATGGCTGATGTGTTTTGTGATCTTATAGTTTTGCTTTTCCCAGAATGACATATACATGAAATCGTACCACATGCACTCTTTTATGTATGACTTCTTTCACTTAATGAAATGCAATGAAGACTCATACATGTTGTGTGAATAGTTTACACAAGAATTCTACTTTTCAATAGCAAACTATCTTATATTTTCTTCTGCAGATTTGCAGTAAGACACATTTTACACGCCCAGTATTAGTAAATCCAGTGTTCACTCATTTACTTGTTAAACTTCTCCTTTGGGCTCAGCATTCTATGCAAGCAGGGTGACAATATACAGCCTTGTCATACTCCCTTCCCAATTTTGAACGAGTCAGTTGCTCCATGTCACCCTGCTCATTTAACGTCTATGCAGAATATATCATGTGAAATGCCAGGCTGGATGAATTACAAGCTGGAATCAAGGTTGCAAGAAGAAATATCAACAACCTCAGATATGCAGATGATACCACTCTAATGATACAAAGTGAAGAGGAACTAAACGGCCTCTTGATGAAGGTGAAAGAAGAGAGTGAAAAAGCTGGCTTAAAATTCAACATTCAAAAAACAAAGATCATGGCATCCGGTTCCATCACTTCATGGTGAATAGACGGGGAAAATGTTTAAACAGTGACAGATTTTATTTCCTTGAGTGCCAAAATCACTGTGGATGGTAACAGCAGCTGTGAAATTAAAAGATGCTTGCTTCTTGGAAGAAAAGCTATGACAAACCTAGACAGCATATTAAAAAGCAGAGACATCACTTTGCCGACAAAGGTCTGTATAGTCATAGCTATGGTTTTTCTGGTAGCATGTGTGAAGTGAGAGTTGGACCATAAGGAAGTCTGAGCACCAAGGAATTGCTACTTCTGGACTGTGGTGTTGGAGAAGACTCTTGAGAGTCCCTTGGACTGCAAGATCAGACCAGTCAATACTAAAGGAAACCAACCCTGAATATTCATTGGAAGGACGATGCTGAAGCTGAACCTTCAATATCTTGGCCACCTGATGCAAAGAGCTAACTCATTGGAAAGCACTCTGATACTGAAAAAGATTGAAGGCAAAAGGAGAAAGGGGCAGCAGAGGATAAGACTATATAGCGTCACTGACTCAACGGACATGAATCTGAGCAAACTCCAGGAGACAGTGAAGGATGGGGGAGCCTGGCACTGCAGTCCATGGGATTTCAGACTCAGACACGACTTAGCAACGAACAACAACAACAATGCTAAGACCCAGGAATTCATCAGTGAACAGGAAGGACTATGGTGTACTGTGATAACTGTATCAGGAGACCAAAACTCTACAGAACCATGGCAGCAGACTGAAGAACTCCCTCAGCCAGCCAGGGCCCAGCAGAGTTCACCAAGTAAGTGATCTCTTGGCTGAAGGATAAAGAAAGAGCAGTAAGTGGGAGTTAAGAGGAGAAGTCACACAGAACAGGGAAGGATGCAAACAGTTTCAGGCAATAGGGATTGTACTTTACAAGCCCTGTTAGCGTGTGAGGAAATGAAGTATGTTCCGAAAAGCCAAAACTTGAAATTAGAAGTGGGAACGAAGTGGGAAACGTGGCAAGGGTCCCTCAGGAATGACTGACTGTGTGTATGCTGTGTTAAAGTATGTGAACTTTATCCTAAGGGAAACTGCCTATGAAGAGGCCTGGGAGTCCTGGCAGCCTTTGCTCCACCCAGTCCCAATCTCACCTTCATTTACCTCCCGATTTTTTAGTGTGAGTCACAAGGAATACAAGAGTAAAATTTGGAAATGTAGTTGCTTTAATTTTCCTATTTTGAGATTGAAGTGAACTTGGGACGTTCCTTTGAAGCTTTGCTTTCCTTATACAGATGCAGACTAGCTTGTCCTAAGGGAGGAGATGATCAAGAGTTTGGATTCAGAATTAAAAACATGTTTTTCTTCAGGAAGGAAAACAAACAAAAAACATGACAAAAGGTAAAACTCTGAATAAGATTAATGAGTTCATTGTGCTTCTAATAATAAGATTGGCTCAGAGAGCTGGCTTATTTAGCAGACTTCATTTTTTTTTTTTTTTCCTGAAGCCAGTTCTATGACCAAACTGAATGTCTTCACTGTACAGTTAACAGGCAGAGAGCTGCAACTGAGAATGGAGTTGAAGTTCTGGGTGCAAAGAGGTGATCTTGTTTTGCCTGGAATGCTTGTCTGGGTTCTTTTGTTTACTGACATGTAATGAGCAGTATTAATGATGTAAAAGGAAAGTAAGAAAATATCGTCAGACATCTCTTCCTCTCTTGAAAAAGGTATTTGATGACTATTGCCCTCGTGCAATAAAAGAATCTGGTTGGAATTCCATTGAGTATGCCATATAAAGAAGCATGTGGACTGAAAGGTAAAAATGATACAGCTAGTAAAATTTAAAATTTCTATCAGAAATAGTCTTTTTAAAAAAGAATCTGAGAATGTTGTAATTCTGGGCAGCAATTTGGCCATCTTTCCTTTGCCGTTGCTGTTGGTAAATAGCTAGTGATGTGGATTCAGACACTTAAAATATTGTGACACAGAGACAGAAAAATATATGCTGAATCAGCATTTAAACCCGCCCCCCCCCCCCCCCCCTGCAACACACACCTTCTTCACCAATACCATTTACAACTCCATGCGGTAGATACTATTAGCATCCATATTTTACAGTTGAAGGACATGAGGTCTACAAAGGTTAAATAATTGCTTAGGGTCACACATCTGGTAAGTGGCCATGACCCAGATTCACTTGATCCCAAGTCTGTGGTACCCAGACTTGTGCAGTTTGCTATTTTCTTTTTTAAATTTGGAATTTCACATGTCAATCGTTTTCTAAAAAATAATTTTTTTAAATCTATTTTTGGCTGTGCTGGGTCTTTGTTGCTGCATGGACTCTAGTTGCGGTGAGCTGTGGCTACTCTCGAGCTGCAAAGTTCGGGCTTCTCACTGTGGTGGCTTCTCTTGTTGGGCAACATGGGCTTTAGGGTTTGTGGGCTTCAGTAGTTTGGGCACATGGGCTTAGTCGCTCCGAGGCATGTGGGATCTTCCTGGATCAGGGATCAAACCCATGTCCCCTGCACTGGCAGGTGGATTCTTTATCACTGAGCCTCCAGGAAAGCCCTTGTCAATCTTTGTAATGACTGTGTAGCCATCCAGTACACATTCCTAATTTGCTTAACCAGACCTCTACTAAGTTGCACTGAAGCTATTGCCAATTTTGTGCCATTAGGAAAAAAAAATGCAACCATTAAATCCTCACGCCTGCTTCTTGTCCCATTTGTGCAAATGGACTTACAGGATAAATTCCTATGTACTGAGCAGAAAAAGCACAGTGTAACCGATCGATTTTAAATTTTCTATATACTATAATAAGGGAAACATTTAATCAGTTGATAGAAAATGTAATACTTCACAAGAGCCTTAATTCTTGTAGAAGCACTAAATGTAGTTTTGCTTTTCTTTGTGGCTATAGTCTATGATCCTAGAGAACATGAAGTCACCATGAAACCACAGTGGGTTGTAGAGTGGTACCTACTTTCTAAAAATATGTATGCTCTAGAGCCAGGATGGTGTGAATTTTAACTGAGACTCTACTTATTAGCCTTGCAACCTTGAACACATGATTACTATTTCTAAGCCACAATTTTCCATGTGAGATAGCCAACCACCACTTTAGATCAGGTTATTTTGATCATTATTTAAGAGAAGGCAGATAGAGCCCTAGCATCACGCCTGGTACATTAAAAGTGGCTGATAAACATTCATTATTATTATCTGTCTATTAATTCTGTACATTTGCCTTTTGGGTGTGTGTGACAACACTTTTTGTATCCAAGTTTCCACATGAGTTAATATATTACAATACTCATATTCATTCATTCAACAATATTTATTGAACACTTTGTATGTACCTGGCACTGTTCTGGGTGTTGGGGATAGAGTACGCCCAGAGAAAGATGATAAAGATTTAAAGTCATCCAAGTTCTGCGGAAATTAGAATGTTTTAATGTATTTTTAACTTAAAAAAAAAACATTAATTAAAATAATATCCTGTGAAGCAGAATGTAGGACATTTAATTATAACTAAAGATCTGGTGTTACTTTAAATTGATTTTGATATTTCTCTAAAAATGAAAAATGACACTACTGTTTCTGGGTCAATGGCTAGTGGGAATTCTTTTTACAGCTGCCTTGTGTCATTTATCTTGATCAGACACTAAATAAGCCATTTTTTAATAATTTACAAGATCATTGTGTTTTATATCCTGGCTCCCAGATCACCAAAGAATACAGCTTAACCTTTACTTTCATCTATCCACATGGAAAAATAACAAGTGACAGGGTTTCTGAATCCTACTTTTCAATTCACCTGCTTTAAAAATATCAGATGAACAAAGATAGTTACAATTGCAGCAAGAGGGAATTTAAATGTATATTTCACCAGAGACATACATTTTCAAAAATGTAATAACTTAGTATCAGATAGGATATACTTTTCAAAATGTATGTATATACATACGTGCATTTTTTAAAAATAACACTAGCTGGTATTTAGTGGATAAGTAGCAATCCTCTTATTGTTATTTAAGTCTCTGTGTACAGTTTGGAAAAGTCAGTAAGGGATCAAAGTCTGCCCAGAATGATGTCATAACAAGGTAATATTGAGTCTGATTATGTGAAAAGCTGGATATTTACACAGAGAGGTCAGAAACCAGCTGGCTACATATAAACTAAAGAAAAACCAACAAACGTCCTAAGACAGTTCTTATTCTTGATCTGCTAAGGACTTGCAAGCTTAGCACAATTTTTTTAAGTTCCAGATATTGAGACTGTTTTCTAAGTCAGCACAAATCCACAAAAAATTTTTGTGTGGCTTGCTATTCAAATTATCCGGAGGCAATAAGAAAATGTGTTTATTTTCCTTTGCACGACATTATTTAAAAATTATAATGTTTTGAAAAACTGTAGCAACATTTTACCTCTAAGATTAAAAAAACTTCTCAGATTTAATAAAACAACCTGGGGCTATTTTTATATGTGTTTTCCTTTTATTCTAAAGATATGAATCTATGTTCAAATCGGGTTTGGTGTGAAAATTCAACTGATTGCTCTGGACTATCACCAATATTAGAAAAAATTCATATCTGAAAAGTCAGTTCTCATTGCTTGCCTTCTTCCCTTATTTTGCTTTCCCCTCTCATTTCTATCCTTTCTTTGCTTCTGTTTTCTCTCATTTACTTTTATCCCACTTTCTGTCTTTATCCATGACTAAAATATCAACAACCAATACCATGAAAGATTATGTAAGTATATAAAAACTTGGGTCACTTATACTGCAAAAATCATTACTGAATTATTTGAATCATTTTATCTTCAGCAACTCTATTCAACTTCTTCAAAAGATGTCAGATATATTCTAAACTAAGTAATGGATAATAGGAAGGAAAAGAATCAGAAGTGTGATATTTCAGAATTATTCCTTAAAAATAAAAGTGAGATGACAATGACAAGCCAAAGTTGTATATTCAGGCCTAATAACAAGAATAGAAATAAGTTAAAACAATTCTAACATTAGATTGAAGATAAGATTTGTTAAATTCTTTGATGAAAATATATCTAACGGCTATATTCATTCTATGATACGTTTCTCAAATTTTTTAAACTCTTGGTTACCAAGATTATTGCAATACCATCTGATTTTTATGAGGTTAAAAAGCACTCAGTGTTGGCATCTGGAGCCATTTTTATTAGAATGCTTAAAAACATCACAAAAGAAGCCCTACACAGGTATATTCCATGGATTTTGCTGACTGAGATATACATAGTCATATTGATGACCTTGAATATCTGATAGAATATAAAAGCATTACATAACGAGCCATGGAGAGACTTTGACATTCACAGAGAAACTCCTTTTCTGAACATTTGGTTTTAATAATCTTGAACTCTTTAACTTTCTTTAAATCTTTAACTCTTTCTTATATTTTCATAGACACTTCATCTGGCCAAACTTTTAAAATAAAATAAAAATGGTAAACAATCCCTTTTTAGCACAATATAGCTTACATAGCAAAGGACCGCAGCCTCAAGTGCCCAAGGGCAAATACACAGATAGTAGTGAAATAATGGTGATGTAATGACCCACTTATTACTGTGACTTGGGGTACACAGGCAGGGTCAAGATAAAACAGTTGCAACACAAAGCTAAAAGTGTCAACTGACACTTGGGCTGGGGCATTTTGTCCAAAGCAATTAATGTCCCCACCAGACTCCCCACCTCTTATTTTCCCCACTCCCTCTGCTTCGTGGCTCTTTGAAGTTAAAGGAGTTTACACAACACACTTTGTTCTTTGAAGATTATGAGTTTTTCTACTTTACGTGAAAGAGGGCTACCTAGCTTCTGCTTCTTCTTCCCAAGACTAGACAGAAATGCAGAAGTCTCAGAAGATCCAGACACTGTTTAAAGATCTGCTACAGGGCAGTGAAGCCTTGACTTTCTCAGGAGAATGGAACAGACTCCTTGGCAAAAAAGGGGTTGTAGTACATGAGTCATTCACTCATAGGAAGCCCCAGTGGAAGTTTCGTTTTATATTTTCAAAGTCAAAAGAGCTTCTTTGTTCCTCATAATTGTAACAATATTTTGTGCTTGCTCTACAAATATTAGAGGATCTAGAAAGGTAAGAAATGAGGTCTTAATTGTAGTTGTGCTAGGCATTACAACTATTTTGCTGATTACTCTTTAATTTTTAATACTCAAACACACAGTTGTTTACCAAAATACATACATTTTATTGTGATGAAAAACACATAACATAAAATTAGTAATTTTAACCATTTTAAGTGTATGGTTTACTCATATTGTTTCAAAACAGATTTCCAGGACTTTTTCATCTTATAGAACTAAAATTCCACATCCATGAAGCATCAGCTCTTCCCCCCAAGTCCTTGGTAAATACCACTCCCTGTTTCTATGAATTTGACTATTTACATAAATCATGGCTGAGATGATAAAGAATCTGCCTGCAATGCAGGAGACCAGGGTTCAATGCCTGGGTCATGAAGATCCCATGGAGTAGGAAATGGCAACCCACTTCAGTATTCTTGCCTGGAAAATCCCACGGACAGAGGAGCCCGGTGGGCTCTAGTCCTTGGGGCTGCAAAGAGTAGGACACCTCTGAGTGACTAATTTTCACTTTCATATAAATGGAATCATATACTATTTGTCTTTCTGTGAACAGCTTATTTCACTTAGCTTAATGTCTTCAATGTTCATTCATGGTACAACACATGAAGGGGTTTCCTTCCTTCATAATGCTGAATTATATTCCATCACATGTGTGTATCACATTGTGTTTATCCATTGATGGACACTTGGGTTGCTTTTGTCTCTAAGCTATCATAAACATGGGTGTGCAGTATTTATAGATTATAAGTCTTAAAATTATGAACATTATAATGAACTTCTCTGAACATAAATATTTGTATCATTGGTGAATTATCTTATTAAGAAAAAGCCTAGAAGTAGGATTGCTGAGTCAAAGGGTATATGCATAAAAAATTGACCTACATTTCAAAGTAATACATTCACAAGGTATAGAGCAAACATTTCAAAACTTATTACAATCCAAATAATTGTCTTCTTTCTCATGCTTTCCCATTGACTAGATAGATCCAGAAGCAAATTTTCTAAATTGTTTATGTTTCTATTCTCTTGGTCACTTACCACAGTTATTCTAGATCACTAATTCTCAACCATGACTACACATTGCGGTCACTTCAGAGACTGTTAAAAAAAAAAAAAATATATATATATATATATATATATATATATATATATATATATATATATTTCTGGACTCTATCCCAGACCATTTAAAATGTAATTTCCTAAGGTGGGGTCTGGGCTTTGCCCTTTTTAAAATAATATATTTTTTTAATCTCCCAAGTTGATTCTATAAAAACGCATACCTAAATGTGAGAATCACTGTTAAGAAAGAGTGCTATTCAAACTCTAATGCATGTATGAAACATTGATGGATCTTGTTAAAATGCAGATTTCACTTCAGTAGTTCTGCAGGGGTTACGGGAGCTGAGGTTTGGCTTTTCTAACAGGTGATGTCAAGACTTGATTCATAGACCACACTTTGTGTATTAAAGAGATTGATAACACGAATAGTCTTCTATTTAACTCCTTTTGACAATAGGCAATGACTCCTTGAGATAAAGACAGGGATTTACTTATTTTTATCACCCCCCTTACCTCCTTCTTTCAGTGTTTGTTATATTATTACTTTTAGTTGTACAAAACTAAACATTACTTTTAGTTCTGATTACTCTTATAATTTTAGATAATACAACTACATTCCAGTTTCTTTCTACTATTTTGAGAGTATTTCTTGATACATGACCCCCATTTAAAGATGAGATTATTAGTATCCTATTTCTTAGTCCATCTTTCCTCTCAGAACAATTTTGTTACATCTTTTGTTAGCTTTACTTTGACATATAAACAATCCAGGTAGTTATTACTCTGTTCTCTCCTGGAATCACCAGAGAAACTAAATCTGCCATTTTATGCCCTTAGGTAATTTCTTGAAACAGAAATCAACAAACAGATTTGCTGGAGTCATGAAAGTGAAAGTTGCTCAGTCGTGTCCAACTCTTTGCAACCCCATGGACTATACAGTCCATGGAATTCTCCAGGCCAGAATACTGGAGTGGGTAGCTGTTTCCTTCTCCAGGGGATCTTCCCAACCCACGGATCGAACCCAGGTCTCCCACATTGCAGGCAGATTATTTCCCAGCTGAGCCACAAGGAAAGCCCAAGAATCCTGGAGTGGGTAGCCTGTCCCTTCTCCAGGGGATCTTCCCAACCCAGGAATTGAATCAGGGTCTCCTGCATTGCAGGTGGATTCTTTACCAACTGAGCTATCAAGATTTAGTGCAAAAACAGATCTATGCCATGTCAAGTGATAGACTAAGCTTCCAGAGCCTCCTCTATGGGCTGCTGTATAAGAATCTGGGCCACCCAAAGAATACTGTTCTTAGCAAGAAGGTCCATGGAGTCCTTAAAATCACAGTATTTAGGTTGCTTCCTATTTTGATCAAGTATAACTTTTTCCTCTGGAATTTCAATTACTACCCACCCCATGCCTTTTGTTAATTGTCCTTCAGTTTTTCCACACTCTAATCCATATTTGCTATTGCACAAGCCATGGATCGTCCCAGAAGCGTATCCCTGGTCTATGGTCTTGCTGCCCTAGACCTGTGGCAACCTGGGACATGCCTTTACTCTTTTTTTTTGGATCAGATCTACTGTTCCTCAGTTCCTAGGTTCCTGATCTGTTCTGCTGAAGCACTCTCAAGAAGCTTTGCAGAAGATGACATTTAGACCTAAACATATATAGGGCTTTTATCTTTGAGATTACAGTTACAGAGAATTCTAGGTGGAAAATTACTTTCCACCTAGAGTAAACAATAAACCTACAGTGAACCATTTCATACCAAAGATTCTGTCTTTTGGCTCTAGAACATATCTTTTCATCATTCGCTTGAAGAATTCAACACTTCTTTGCCCTCCTCTCTCTCTCTGAGGTGTCTATTAGTTGAATATAGGTCCTCTCAACTTGTTCCTCTTATTGTTCCTCTTTTGCTTAACATTTTAGAAGATTTCTTTGATTTTTATCTTTCTAGGGTCTCTCCTAAATTTTTTATTTTGGCAATTACATTTCAATTCCCATTTCTTGTTCCCTCCTTGTCCTATTTCTTGTTTTATAGGTGTAATACTTCCTTGCATCTTTTTGAGACCATAAAGGATGGTTTTTACAGTTCTTTTTTGTTCCATAAGTTATTTTTTTTTACTCTAAGGGTGCTTTTCTGTTTTTTAGAAATTGGTATTTCTCCTTTTATATTGCTAGCTCTCCTCACATTCTAGTGACTTCTTCAGTTATTAAAAAAGGAGGCTTGGGTAGATGGAAGAGATGTTTCTGCTTTTGTGTGAACAAGACTGTTTTCCTAGTGGGTCTCTTCCCTTCTGAGACTTCCTCCTAGGATGGGTCAGGCAGTGTTGGCTGGTGAACTCTGATCGAAGAGTTGGCTGTCAGGCTGAGCGCCTCCAAAATGCCTCAGTGATAATGGCTTCCCTCTGGGGCACCAACACATTTAGAAACGCTATCTTTTCCTGGTTTGTTCAATTTCTTTAAAGAGTCAACAAGTTTTGCCTGGGGGTAAAATGTTGGCTGCCTGCTCATGGCGTACATGTTGGGGATGTGGTGCCGACTGGAAGAATTCAGAACATATTCAGACCTTTAAGTAATCTCTCTTTTTAGCTCCATCTTTCACTCTCCCTCTGATATGTTGCTGACTCTGCACTGAGGCATCTGGGGTTCCACAGGGCAGATTAGATTTCTTCCTCTGCATACAGAGCTGACAGAATCTATTCCAGGCTAACGATTTCTCTGCCCTTTTCTTCTAATGGCTCCCATTCTATATTTTGTAGTCCAGAAGTTATTAAATATCTCACCCTTTAGCAATACTCACACACACACATACTCTCCTGTCTGTTGTGCCAGGCAGCTGCCTTTTTGCTTTGCTTTCGGCTGTTACTCACCGTTCCTCGGCTCTTGTCTCCCTCACAGGGAAGTGACTCTAGCAAATGACATGTCCATGCCAACTGGCTTCGACCTAGGTTAAGCCAGAGGGAAATGGATAGAATATTGGAGAAAGGGAAGAAGGGAGGAGGCAGGATATTTCTCTCTTCTCTTTCTGCCTTGGGCAACATCTCTAAAAGTGGTTGCATTTTTCCATGGTGTCCAATATCTCTTGATTCCAGGCAGCTCCTTTCCTCATAGTTCCAGCTCCTGCCACCGAGTACTGACTCCTGGACTCCAGGTGGCAATACCTTCTTCTTTGGTCCTTCTAAGCCCTAGAGGGGTAGTAGCACCCAATGTTGTTAATTTATCTTTTCCTTTTTTAACATGTTCTGACACCTTCATAAATATTTCCCCATGTTGAGTTCTCTCTATTGAACTACGTGGCTAAATTTTCCTGATTGAACTCTCAGAGATACAGATATAAAAGGTATATTCTATTCTATATTTCCATAATTTTAATCCATTGAGGAGGCTTTCCAGGTGGCACTAGTGGTAAAGAATCTGCGTGCCAATGCAGAAGACACAAGAGATGTGGGGTTTGATCTCTGGGTCAGGAAGATCCCTTGGAGGAAGAAATGGCAACCCACTCCAGTATTCTTGCCTGGAAGATTCCATGGACAGAGGATCCTGGTGAACTGTATAGCCCATGGGACTTCAGAGAGTCAAAACACGACTGAGAGACTGACTACCACCACCACGAATCCAATGAGGTCTTTGAAGAAATGGGAGCTCAATGCATGTGTTCAGTCTGCCATTTTGAATTGGAAAATATATGCATTTGAGGGTTTTGATACATATAATTAATTTGCCTACAAGGCAAATTACAGTTTAATTTGTATTATACCTGTATCCTGTCACCCTCAAAACACAGGGGATTGTCATTTCCTTTGAATCACTGCATCCAACTTTGTATGGGGGAGTCAATAAAAATTTCCAGCTTTCTTGGCTTAGAAGATCTTATATTTTGTGTTGTGCTAACAGCTGGAAATGATCTCTGAGGAGATAGAGCCAATAGTGCTTGCCTAACATTTGCTTCAACATGGCTGGCCAAGTTACCAAGGAGCCTAGAATCCCAACAATATGAGAGAGACACAGAAAGCAGCTTTTCCAATGCCTGCTTCTGATATCTAAAAGGGAGGAATTATTTTGGCTGTCTAGAAAAGTAAAATTCCCCTAAATAAATAAAATCATTTCTGAGATCCAAATTATTAACGCATGACTCAGAGAAGAGAGTGTCTCACAAAAGACTGAGTCAAAATCAACTCCTCACATCCCTGCTTCCTAGCTTAGACACTCACTGGAAAAAGCCGTCACCTCTTTATGGGACTTAGCATGCCTGAATGCTCCCCATGGGGATCTCACATGGATTCCCAACCAGAGGACCAAAAACAGAGTAAGAATATTAGAAATAAGGAATTTCTGGGTTCACGTTATGGAGTAGCGTTATAACTGCAACACTCAGCGAAATTGTGTGGAAATTTCTATCTAGGGTCTTGATTAACCACATCTGGCCATGACTCAGTCCATTTTAGGAGAAGGCAATGGCACCCCACTCCAGTACTCTTGCCTGGAAAATCCCATGGGTGGAGGAGCCTGGTAGGCTGCAGTCCATAGGGTCGATAAGAGTCAGACACGACTGAGTGACTTCACTTTCACTTTTCACTTTCATTTGGAGAAGGAAATGGCAACCCACTCCAGTGTTCTTGCCTGGAGAATCCCAGGGACGGGGGAGCCTGGTGGGCTGCCGTCTATGGGGTTGCACAGAGTCGGACACGACTGAAGTGACTTAGCAGCAGCAGCAGTCCATTTTATGGTGCCTTTGACCAATATTTTTATTTCCCTGCAATAACGCTCTCAATATGCATCACCTGACCAATTGACAGTAGTCATCCCACCCACACAAGACTTCTTCTCCTGCCTTCTGTCTACATACAGAGGACACTGAGATATGCTTTATCATCAACTAATCAGCCAGGCTGCAAAGCACATAATTTACAGTCTTTGACCTCAGTTTTCTTATCTATCAAATGAGGCTAAAAGATCTTGGAACTTCCATACAGATCTGAGCAGGAGTCACGATGGCTGGGAAATAGAGATCTTCAGAAGTGCCATCTATCCAGGGCCTTATATTCACAAAGGGCCTCAAATGTGGCCATTTGATCTGCATTCCAAAAAGGTTAGTTTATTTTTTAGGTGTTTAAAGCATGATTTTAAGTACTTAAATTGTAATACAGTTTTTGCTTTCCTGTCTGGCACTTCTTCTTTTTTAAAATATTCCAGGGGACTCAAAAAATGAGTATCTCAGATCTCTTTTGACATCTCAGAGGGCTGACTCCTATTATTCAATGAGTGTACTCACACGTCTCTCCCTCTCCCTCTTATCTATGAATGGGTTATTGAAGGATGGAGAAGAGATTTGATATTAGGAAGGGATGAATTGGTGTTCTGACTAAACCCGCATGTTTTGGTGACTACGGGGTGGAACCCAATAATTCTGCCAAGTTGGGATTAGCACCAATGCTACTTCCCCATGGTGGAAATTCAGCCCCAAATCGTGGTTAATGAGAAATAAAGAGAATCCAGTGTGCAAGTGGACTTCAATTATAATAATCACCAGAAGTTGTCTTCAAAGCTTCAAAGAAAGAAAAATGAAAAACCTCATCAAACACATTAACACACCATTTGTAATTTGCCTAATGGATATCTTTGTTGAAAATTATTTCTAATGAGACAGATGAAAGGCCAAAGTGGTCAACAGATTGGGCCAAATGAGGTACAAAAAATGTTTCTGAGGTCTCTTTTATTTCATTTCACCATACTCTTCCACACACACAATTTCTCATCAGTCTCGTCTGTCACAACCTTTTCCTTTGAACCCTCGGTATCAAGGTTACGTTCACAAATTAGTTTACCACCATTTGTCACGTTCTATAGTCACAAAAGTTGTAGAAATGCATTAAATGTATGTTTTACTTTATACCTAAGAGATTTAAATTTAATCCAGTTAGTTCCATATTAAAAATGAGAAACCAAAGCATCTGGTGTGACTAAAACATTCCATGTATGTTGTGCTTTTATGGAAACATAGGTTAAGTTTTCGAAATCAATTTGCTTTTTCAGTCTACCAGAGTATCATGTAGGAAATAACTAGCAGGGTTATCAACCTATGGGACAGGGTTCTGAAAAACTAGGTATCTCTTGCTCTCTGCTATTTGGCTCAAGCACACAAGCTAATTTGTCCACACAAGATACCACCTTGAGCTTGCCAGTGTTTAAATAAAAATCTGTTCTCTACGTGTTCTTTATTGCCCAGCAAATATCTGTTCCAACTCAATCCAATTCTTTGGTAATAGCTGAGGCAAAAGGTAACGGTGTCATCTTTATGTGTGAATATTTCCACAATAAAGTTTGACTATCTGTTCTCAGGCTAAGTAGACATATAAGTACATCTTCTCAACATTCCAGGTGATTCTTAAAGGTAAAGCATGTTTGTTCCACGAATCACAAATGATATCTCTGCTTTATAAAAACTATTTCTCTAGGAAGTAAAGCATATTCCTCAAGTTTTCTGCAGATATCAGGAAATTCAGTTTCAAAGCACAAACAAAAACAAAGGGAAAAAACACAACAAACAACAAAATAACTGAAAACTTTTCCATTTAGATGATACCCACCAACATAGGGGCCTCCCTGGTGGCGCTAACGGTAAAGAACCTGCTTGCTGATGCAGGAAGGCCATGTAAAAGACAAGGGTTCAGGCCCCGAGTTGAGCGGATCCTCGGAGGAGGACAAGGCAACCCACTTCAGTATTCTTACCTGGAGAATCCCCATGGACAGTGGAGCCTGGTGGGCTACAGTCCATAGGATCACAAAGAACTGGACACAACTGAGTGACTTAGTGACGTACGCACCAACGTAGAGACAGAAAAAATAGCAAGTCCACTCCTTCTATACCACACTTCTTGGTTAATGAGCCCACAATCACGCAAAGAAATGCTCTTCAGTACAAGCAAGGTCTTTCTGTCTGGTAGGAGTCTTGGATGTTGGTGGGGAGTATTTGAAGTTAACTGACCTAAGAAATCACTTAAAAAGTACAAACTTCTGGAAAGCACTTTTGCACAGTGGATTAAGCTGTGGGTACCGCCTCTGGACAGTATCTGCCTTATCTGTGGTCAGACAAGAAGCCATGTGAGCAGGTCTCATTCTGCAGGAAGCGGCCTTCCAAAAAGAGGTTAAGTGGCTGGCTGGCGAAGATAGTTCGGCAGCAGGACAGCCAGGGTTGGTACGTCAGAGTGAGTGACTCCAACCCATTTGATCCCACTGTGATGCTGTCTCCACTCTGCTGAAAAAAAGTGTTGCTGCAATTATCCATCAAAGGAGCAGGCACCCCGGCTATCTGCAGTCATTTGGGGGAAATGTTTCCAGTTAGCAGTAAGAAACATTTACTTCTCCTGTTGTGGAGATCATCATGAATGAGGTAGGTATGGGATTAATTCATTTTGGCAGCCATATCCTGGAGGGGAAGGGAGAGCCAGAATTATCTCACAGACAAATAGAAAGGAACAGCAAGTTTTACACCCACTTTCTTGAAAACGATAGCCAGTTCCCTATGTGACGTCTGCCCTGAGCTGAGTAATGCACTTGAGAACTATTCTCCCAGCTACTCAGAACGTAATCTTTAACCCCTCATATTAATGGAGCCTGTGACTCTGTGGCATGGGAAAAATGATACACTGCCAGGTTAAAACTATGATGGAATTTAAACTGCTTTTCTCATTCTTTACTTTCAAAGATACTGGGGCAAAGCGAGGGGTAATGGTGTCTGCTGGTGTGCAGAAAGGGTCAAGCCAGAATTCACCACCTTATGGCCATAACGTTGACCTATGCTGGGTCCTCTTATTAAGGATGCTGAGTGATGAATGGCTTTTCCACCTTGATAAACTACTTTGTGCTCACAGGTTAGTATTTTGTGTCTCTTTGTAATCTATTTGCTTTGTGACAGGAGAGGATCACACAAACTTTGTTCTTGAAAAAACACATGGTTTTTGCTGTACCATGAAACCTCTAATATCTATATAATACTTTTCTTTAATTGACTCACTTTCCTACTATTGTATAAGATTATATCACTACTCTAAATGGATAAAGAATATATTATGTGCCTTCAATAGGAAGTAGCTAGAAAATATATCAACAATGAATATAAAACAATGCTTTAAAAATTACATACCTATTGTTAATTTGTGCTTAAAACTCTGAATGTGAGGCCTAGATACTCTCTCAGTTTCAAAAATAAAAGAAGAAAGAGAAAGAAAAGAAAGACAGAGAGAGGGCAGGGAACACCATAAGGAAAGTCAAATGCTTGCCAACACTAACTTAAGGTTTTTCTTGTATGATCAGAGGGTTGAGAGAACCTTGTTAAAGAAATCAATTTTTCATTATAGGATTCAGAGTAATGATGCTGGGTCACTGTGCCGCCCTGGGCGCTATCTTACCTTGGGAAGCACCACAGGGAAGTTTTTATCAAACTTGCCTCCATTGAAAGCACATCTCTGCCACTCAATTAGATGCTAATGAGAAAGAGAACACGAGACAAGGGTGCCTGCCACTTTTCCTCCACGGTCAATATTCCTCAACACACGATGTGAATTGTGTGCTCAGATATTTGGGCAGCTTGTTCTCTTGTTGGTGAGAAGGGACAAATGTATTTGAAACAAATAACAACTAAACAAATCAACACTCAATGAAAGGTGCATTTATTCAAGCACCTGACTGGATGGAAGTGCACAAGAAGCCTCTGGGCTCCTCTGTATGAATGAAACATAAAACGAAGCTCCTTCTGGGCAAATTAGAAATGAGCCAGGTCTGAAAGAAGCAGCCCAGCGGGGTCCAGGACAGGCAAAAGAAGGCAAGTAAAAGGAAGGTGGGATTTTTCTTTTTTAATTTTTAAAAATGTTGTTTATTTCTGGCTACACTGGGTCTGGTTGCTATGCATGGGCATTTTCTAGTTGCAGTGAGTGGAGGTTACTCTCTAGCTGCAGTGTCCAGGCTTCTCTAGTCGCGGAGCACAGGCTCTAGGGTATGTGGGCTTCAGCAGTTGCAGCACGTAGACTCAGTAGCTGTGGCACATGGACTTAATTGCCCCCACAGCATGTGGAATCTTCCCAGACCAGGGATCAAACCCGTGTCCCCTGCATTGGCAGGTGGATTCTTAACCACTAGACCACCAGAGAAGTACAAGCTGGGATTTCTGATCCTACTTTTCTTCTGCTAGAAGTACTCTCTGTGCTCAAAGGAGGGAGAGAAACTCCAGTCAGACTTTTACAAGATTTGATCGTGTTTGCTGTGTTGAATGTGGACTAAGAAGGCCTTTAGCACAAAAGCAGCCTGCAGAAGCAAAGAGGGAATAAAGTAAGTTTGTGTGTTGAAACATACTACTATCGTTTTGAAGAAAAGATTTTTATAATGTAAATAATTTTTAAAATATTAAAGAACACTTTTTGCTTCCTGTGTAAATCATCATCTAAAGGCTTTCTAGCAATAACAGTAGCAAGAGACCAACCTTTTTGAGTATGAGGACTCAAAATGTAATGTATCATGCTATATACATTATACTCTCACATGTGTAGTTTGAGAAAACACATATTGACCAAAGGCTGCTATTAATTTCACAAAGCAAGCTTGTATTTTATTCAAAATTTCCTCCACAGACATTAAAAAAAATAGCAGTGTGTGCATATATGACATATTATTTATTTAGTCTACTATACTCAATGTGCATATGGATTTACAGGCCCTTTACAATAAATTCTGCTCCCCCTAGGGGCCCAAGACCTACTGGTTGGCAAGCCCAGGGCAGGACAGGCTTATGATTGATGACAGCGAGGAAGGCCTGGGCCGCATCTGCTGCTCCTCCATTGCTTTTGTCATCATGACCCTGATACTTTCCTCCTGAAACCTTGCACTGGGATTTGTTTACCAAAAATATTTTCTGTGTAAACTTCAACAAGTTGGTTATGACTTTCCACAGTGGAAATATTGTTTTTTCATGCCAAAATATGTATTGTACTTCGAATAGAGACTTGAACAACTGGGAGAAAAGTCATTTAAATTCAAGATGCACCAGGTCACGGCATTTACTGAGATGTTCTTCCTTAAGTAGGTGGTGATACACGGTTATTTGCTGCACAACTATCTGTACCTTTGTAACATCTCTGTGTGTGTGCATTCTAAGTCCCATTCAGTCGTGTCTGACTCTTTGCGACCCTATGGACTGTATCCCACCAGGCCCCTCTGTCCATGGGATTCTCCAGGCAAGAATAGTGGAGTGGGCTGCCATGCCCTCCTCCAGGGGATCTACACGTGACTGAACCCACGTCTCCTGTGGCTTCTGCATTGCAGGTAGATTCTTGTACTTTATTAAATATTAAGCAATCTTTGTACTTTATTAAATATGGATGTTACAAGGGGCTTCCCCAGGGGCTCAGTGGTAAAGAATCCACCTGCAATGCAGGAGCCACAGGAGACGTCTGTTCAATCTCTGGGTCGAGAAGATCCCCTGGAGGAGGGCATGGCAGCCCATTCCACTATTCTTGCCTAGAGAATTCCATAGACAGAGGAGCCTGGTGGGCTACAGTCCATAGGGTCCCAGAGAGTCAGAGATCAATTTGCCAACATCCATTGGATCATAGAAAAAAGCAAGAGAATTCCAGAAAAAAAATCTACTTCTGCTTTATTGATTACTCTAAAGCCTTTGACTGTGTGGATCACAACAAAGTGTGGAAAATTCTTAGAGATGGGAATACCAGACCACGTTACCTGCCTCCTGAGAAATCTGTATGCAGGACAAGAAGCAAGTTAGAACTGGACATGGAACAACAGACTGGTTCCAAATAGGGAAAGGAATACATCAAGGCTGTATATTGTTGCCCTGCTTATTTAACTTATATGCAGAGTACATCATGCAAAATGCCAGACTGGATGAAATACAAGCTGGAATCAAGATTGCTGAGAGATATATCAATAACCTCAGATATGCAGATGACACCACCCTTATGGCAGAAAGTGAAGAAGAACTAAAGAGCCTCTTAATAAAAGTGAAAGATGAGAGTGAAAAAGTTGGCTTAAATCTCAACATTCATAAAACTAAGATCATGGCATCTGGTTCCATCCCTTCATGGCAAATAGATGGGAAAACAAAGGAAACAATGAGAGACTTTATTTCTTTGGGCTCCAAAATTAATGCAGATGGTAACTGCAGCCATGAAATTAAAAGACGATTGCTCCTTGGAAGAAAAGCTATAACCTAGACAGCATATTAAAAAGCAGAGACATTACTTTGCCCCAAAGGTCTGTCTAGTCAAAGCTATGGTTTTTTCCAGTAGTCATGTATGGATGTGAGTTGGACTATAAAAAAAGCTGAGTGCTGAAGAATTGATGCTTTTGAACTGTGGTGTTGGAGAAGACTCTTGAGAGTCCCTTGGACTGCAAGGAGGTCCAACAAGTCAATCCTAAAGGAAATCAGTCCTGAATATTCATTGGAAGGACTGATGCTGAAGCTGAAACCCTAATACTTTGGCCACCCTATGCGAAGAACTGACTCATTAGAAAAGACCCTGATGCTGGGAAAGATTGAAGGCAGGAGGAGAAGGGGATGACAAAGAATGAGATGGTTGGATGGCATCACCAACTCGATGGACATGAGTTCGAGCAAGATTTGGGAGTTGGTGATGGACAGAGAAGCCTGGTGTGCTGCTGTCCATGGGGTCACAGAGTCAGACATGACTGAGTGATTGAACTGAACCGAAGGATTGCCTGCATCTCAGTTACAGCTGTTTCCCTTTATATTGCTATCACCACAGGCTAACAAAGTCTACCAATAAAGTTTTTACTTCTGCACAAAGCATAGTTAAGCAACACTGAAAATCTCTTTCTGAGAGCTTTCTGGAAGTTCAACTCATTTAGCTTAGCAAATGGTATTAGAACTTGGGATTCAAAATGTGCTTACGGACTTCAGTCCAACTCTGCTTCCCTTATTTTGTGACTACCTTATGTGTGACCCTAAGGACAGTTCTGACTTCCTTATAAGCAGTTTCTCCAATCTTTCATGTGTTTCTTCCTGCAAGTGTCCCCTCTCCCTCCTGCATCAACAATGTCTTCATATCACGGCACAATTTTCCAATAAACTTGTCTATGTTCGCTGTCTACATGAGCTCATGTCGTAGCCAGTTTCAACCCACTCTCCTCTGGCTTCTGTCCCCCTTGTCCCACTGAAAGTGTTCTTGTCTTGGTTATAAGCTCTTTCCGTCTGAGCCCGAAGGTCACTTTTTTGGTTCTCAGCTCACTTGTTCTCTCAGACACATTTGGCATGTTGACACTTCTTGTTTGAATACTTAAGTTTGTTTCCACTATACTCATTCATTCATTTATTCATTCGGGAAGACTTGTTCTACGTACAAAGAACAGAACAGTGAGAAAGAAAGACTGGCTTTTTATCTTTACAAATGACAGCATGAGGGAAAGAGGCAAATACACAGTTGCAACAAAATATGCTAAATATTATGGTCGGGAAACACCGTGTTAGGAAAGGACTTAGGAGGAATGTCTAATCAGGATGTAGAGTGGCAGGGAAACGTTCCTCAGGAAGTGAGATCTAATTCAAGACTTGAAAGAGCAATAGCAGGGGAAGAGAATTCAGAGAGTAGAGTGAGAAAGGAGACCCAAGGCAAATGGACGAGCAGACTGCAGACGATTGGAGGTGAAGAAAGAAAGTGATGAGATGGAATACTCAGTGTCAGTCAAATAGGGTGCTTTAGGGGAAGGGGTAACAAAGCAGAGAACGATACAAATGTCACTGGAGGGAGGAGGAGTCATATGACAGGACTTATAAGAAAAATTTTTTTTCTCTACAATATATTATTTTATTTATTTACTTTTTTTATTTTCCAATGCCTTTATTTTTTTTTAATTTTTTTTAAATTTAATTTTTTTTTAACTTTACAATATTGTATTGGTTTTGCCATATATCAAAATGAATCCACCACAGGTATACATGTGTTCCCCATCCTGAACCCTCCTCCCTCCTCCCTCCCTGTACCATCCCTCTGGGTCGTCCCAGTGCACCAGCCCTAAGCATCCAGTATCGTGCATCGAACCTGGGCTGGCGACTCGTTTCATATATGATATTATACATGTTTCAATGCCATTCTCCCAAATCATCCCACCCTCTCCCTCTCCCACAGAGTCCAAAAGACTGTTCTATACATCAGTGTCTCTTTTGCTGTCTCATATACAGGGTTATTGTTACCATCTTATAAGAAAATTTAAGAACATTAGAGTCTGGCCATTACAGAAGAAGAAACAACAAAATCTGCTGATTGACTAGGGGCTAGGACGGGGAACAACATCTGGTCAGGGAGATGGAAGAGTCAATAATAACCATGATAAGGTTGGTACCTTTCTCCCATCTGGAAAACACCCAGGTAGGAAAAAGACGTGGCTAAAGGCAGCAGGGAGATTATGAGTTCCATTGAGCTTGTTGACGCTCTTCACAGGCAGAGACACAGACATGCAGTGAGGACTCCGGAAGGTACTGGCTCACCTCTGTCTCTTTCAGATATAAGTTAGAGAAGGAGGAAATGATGACAATGTCTCTGCTCCTGGGACCTGTCTCAGGAGCACATCTGAGTGACCCAGGAGGCAAGATGTGGAGAGTGGGCACAACAGGCTTCTAGAAGCATCTACCTTTTCGCTAAGTGGGGGGATAGTCAGTCAAAAGCCAAGGCTAAAAAACCATGGATTAGAGAATTGGGGTATCAGGGACTCTGCAACAAGAGATAGATCCTTAGGGCCAAAATTCACATGACCTCTCATATGCTTTAAGAGGCCCCAGTGGTCATAAGGAGCTGGAGAAGTAAAAATAGCCCTAAAATAGCTACAACATGAGTGGGGGCTCTTGTCCTTTCTCAGTATCCTGTCAAAGTCTTGATGACATATTCAGGTTTGGGATCAGCAAATCAGACCATGTTGAAATGAGTCTAGACAAATTAAAAATAGGGGAAGAAAAATATGAGCTTTTTTCAGTTTTGTTGGCTTGAGCCTCTTCTTTTGTATTTTAATGGCACATACCACTTGCAGTGGAGGTCTTATTTCTTGCAAGATCATCGCTTGTGCAATCCTATCTGGAGCAATATGAACAAATGAAAGAAAAAGTGAGGAAATGTATTTCAGTCACTTCTAAGAAATTATTCAAGTTGCTCGATATTAGTTTAATGCCAATACCTTTCTAACACACTTACTTGAAATATTGTGTTTCGCGATTCTGTCAGCAGAGCAAAACTGAAAGAATTCAAATATTGTGGTGCAAGGGGACCATTTTTCTGTTTTCAACATGAGCGTTCCAGTTCATATTCCCATTACTTATCATCTTTCAAATCCTCTGTCTCTCTCCACGCTAATATTTTATACACCAACACGCTCTCAATACACCATTAACGGAGTGTATTTCACTCCAGGAAGTCTGTTAGGAATGCCCAGGAAATTCTGTTCAGCTTATGTGAAAGGTTGAAATTTCTGCAAATGAGTAAATGTCTTCTAAGATAAGAACTGTGGCAGGAGCTATGGGATTAAAGCTCATCGGTGACCTGAATTTCTGTACACAAAGTCCTATCAACGTTGCAATAAGGGTGGCCAACTCCCTTCTGCTGAATTAGTCATTGTCAGTCACAGCGGGAGAGTGATTTAACTCAGTTTATAAGATTGTTCCACTATCCTCAGGGGAGGGGTTAGTCACCAGCACCAGCTTTTGTTGCCTCCTGCTCATACTGCCCCATCCTCCTCTGTAACAGTTTTGGTTACAAAGGAAGTGGCATTTTAACATTAATAACCTGCCCCTCTAATAGAGTGATTCTTGTGCATCAGGAACTGTGCTTAATACTATTTTATATGATCTCATTTAATCCTCATATCCACCTGAAATGTAAGACTACTGGCTGCATTCCAGAAAGGACAAAACTCAAGTTCAGGAAGGAAGCCATTTCCCAAGGGTTATCCAGAACTGGGGTTTCAACTCAACTGTTTGACTCTTGAATCTGTTCTCTCAATCACAGGACCAATTGCTTGCAAATCTGTTCCCAAAGGATGAGGGGGCAGAGCTCCAGGATCTTATTCCAACCAAGCAACTCTTCTTTTGTTGTTTTACATACTGAGATTCAATGTAGAGTTTATTGAAATAAGGGTCCACAACCATATTTTAAAAATTGTTTGAAGCATCTGCATTCACTATATTGCCTCTGGGTAGCATCTTCACTGCACATGGAAGGAACCCAGACGTGCCCATGCTGTGCACTCGAGGGTCACTAAATGATGAAAAGAAAAGCCCCACTGATTGGCTGCAAAGTCTAAAATCTTTGGACTTTCCTGGTGGCTCAGTGGGAAAGAATCCATCTGCCAGTTCAGGAGACACAGGTTTGATCCCTGGGTTGGGAAGATCCGCTGGAGAAGGAAATGGCAACCCACTCCAGTATTCTTGCCTGGGAAATTCCATAGACAGAGGAGCCTGGCAGGCTACAGTCCATGGGATTGCAAAAGAGTTGGACATGACTTAGCAACTAAACAACAACTAAAATCTTATGTCAGTAACTCTGGGTTAGGTCGGCGAAAGCCTGTCAAGCAGATCACGTGACAAGACAAAGGAAAGTCCAGTACAAATTAACTCTCATCTATCTTTGGCGTCAATTTATTACCTACTCTGTCATTCAGAAATGTCCCAGGACAAGAGACCTGAGGAGGTACATTTTATTCATGGGAAAGCCAGAGACAGTTACAACAGTGGGGACCCAATGACGAGCTCATGAGAGATCAAGAGGGAGAGATGGAGGAAAAGCTTTCTTTTTATATAATGGGCTAGTCCCATATAGCAGAAATTAAAAAAAAAGAGAGAGATGGCTCTGATTCATTGCAGAGTGTTTATTTAAAAGGCAATTAATCAGATTTAATTTCTTATAGGCCACCCTAAGAAACTACATGCCAAGTCTCTTTATCATTTCTCCTAATGACAGGTCTACAGTTAGAAAAATATTCCTGTCTTTCTTCTAGACACAGCTATCATTTCACAGTTCAGAAAAGATATTGTGAGAATTTATTGCATGGCATGAAAACCTTTTGGAATCAAAGAATCACTATTATCTAATAGATAAAGGAAGCCTAGATTATAGAGAAGTGATGTGTGTAAACCACAAACCCTCAGCAAATCAGATGCAATGGGATTTCCTGCGTGAGACCGCACTTCAAAGTTCTTAGACACCAAAAGGCGGCAGCTGAGGAATCTGCCACTTTGATGCTGCAAGTCATTTTTTATATCCTAAGAAGAGATAGCTGGAGCAGACAGATTTTTGATTCTGGGAAAAGCAACCCAGTATGCCTCTCAGTTCTGAAAAACAGAGAAAGTAAATACCCTCTGTTCTTCTTGGGGGAGAAATAATAACCTGGATTCAGACACTTTAAACCTAAAGGTCCATTTAGTCACATAAATCAAATATAATCTAACAGACTTCCTCTTCTCTGAAGCCACTTTTTGTGGTGGAGGAGAGCAGAAAACTCCTTTGTACAGATTTACGCTGCTTTATAATAGCACATTGTTGGTTGTTAAGAAGCCCCTCTAAGAGCACTTAGGCCGGTATGTGAGTGTGTAGGTGTGTGTTTGTGTGCATAAACGCATGTGTTTCTACATTATGGTTCCCATACAGGATGTTCATATCAGAGAATCTGAAGTGTGCAGGAAAGTTGGCTATGTCTGAATCTGACATTTTATAAAAGACTTCTGACTGGGCTGCAGACACCCCATATTTAAGTGTAGTAAACTTTGGCCACCGGATGAGAAGAGCTGACTCATGTGAAAAGATCCTGATGCTTGGCAAGATTGAGGGCAGGAGGAGAAGGGGACGACAGAGGATGAGATGGTTCGATGGCATCACCGACTCAATGGACATGAGTTTGGGTAAAGTCCGGGAGTTGGTGATGGACAGGGAGGCCTGGCGTGCTGCGGTTCATGGGGTCGCAAAGAGTTGGACACGACTGAGCAACTGAACTGAACTGAACTGACTCAACAGCAACAGTTTGGGAGAAATAGACTGATACTGAACCATTTGCCTGCTGAAGTTAATAGATTGAGACTAGCTCGGGCAGAGCATGGAGCTTCCCTTGGAGAATTAACATGGTCATCCTACAAAGAGACAGATCCTGGGATATACAGCGATGGGCTAGGAAGCCAACTCTAGGATGATGAAATGAGGGCTTCCTTTTTCCTCTGGAGCCTCATGGTAATTTGGCCCAGGAGGGAGGACAGGTTAGAGGGCTTTGAGGGAGGTGCCTATATGTGTGCTGGAGAGAATGTGTTGATTAAGTTGGTTCTTGCAACATGGCTGCATGCTACTGGAGACTCCCTATAGGTGGCTTCGGTAATTAAATTAAGTCAGTGCGGTGTGCCTTCCTTGCATACCTGCTGAGTTTTCAAGTAATCAGATTTGTAGCATGGAATAACTACTGAATTTGCCAATATGGAATCCCCTGGGGAGCTTGATAAAGATTTATTTGAAGTAACAACCTGGTCTCTGCTGTGTTGCAGAGAATCAAAGGTTTGATGCCCCTTTTGGGGATGAAGCAGTAGGATGGGGTGGTAGCAGCTTAAGGAACTCATTCTAGGGAGATAAAGGAATGATTGGTGGCCCACAGAAGGAGCAGAAACCTGAAGTCTGATCCAAATGGTTGGTTAAAATGATAAACAATAACCAGGGAGGGCCTACACAGTCACATATGGTGAAAGCTCAGATTTTTACTTTGTATATTTAAAGTTAACATGAACACGCCAGTGCGAATATCTCTTCAAGAGAGTGATTTCATTTTCCTTGGATACATACAGAAGTGGGACTGGTGGATCATATGGTAGTTGTATTTATAATGTTTTGAAGAACCCTCGTCCTGTTTTCCATGATGGCTCAACCAGTTTACATTCTCACCAACAGTGCACAAAAGTTTCCCTTTTTCCACAACCTCACCCATACTTACTATCTTTTACTTTTTGGTGATAGTCATCCCAACACCTCACACACCTAGGTGTGCAGTAGTATCTCATTATGGCTTTGATTTGCGTTGCCCTGATCACTAGTGCGGTGGAGCATCTCTTTGTATACCTGTGGGCATCATACTGCTTCTTTGGGAAAATATCCATTCAGGACCTTTGCCCATTTTAAAATACGGCTTTCGTTGCTTTTGCTACTGAGTTGTAGAAATTCCTTATATATTTTGGATATTAATTCCTTATCAAATATATGACTTACAAATATTTTCTCCCATTGCACAGGTCTTTTCACTTTGTTGCTGGCTCCCTTTCCTGTGCAGAAACCTCTTAGTCTGACACAGTCTCACTTGTTTATTTTTGCTTTTGTTGTCTGTGCTTTGATGTCAATTCCAAAAAATTCATTTCCAAGTCCAACATCAAGGAGCTTACCTCCTGCTTTCTTCTAGAAGTTTTATGGTTTCAGGGCATACATTTAAGTCTTTAATCCATTTTGAGTTGATTTTTGAATATGGTGTAAGATAAGAGCCCTTTCATTCTTTTGCATGTGGTAATCTGGTTTTTTTCAACATCATTTATTGAAGAGACTATCTTTTCCCCATTATGTGTTCTTGGCACCTTTGTTGAAAACTAGTTCATTGCAGCATTATTATTCACAGTAGCCAAAACATGGAAATAAACTATCAAAAAATGAATGAATAAAGAAATAAACTATCAAAAAATGAATAAAGAAATAAACTATCAAAAAATGAATGAATAAAGAAAATTATATATATATATATATATATATATATATATATATAAAATGGGCAGTCCATGGGGTCACAAAGAGTTAGACACAACTGAGAGAATGAACTGAACTGACATATATATATATATATATATATATATACACACACACACACATACATACACATATAGTGGGCTATTATTCAGCTTTTAATAAGAAGGAAATCCTTCCATTTGAAACAATATAGATGAAACTGGAGGGGATTATACTAGGTGAAACACAGACACAGAAAGATAAATATCATATGATCTCACTTATATGTAGAAACTAAAAAGAAAAAAAGCCAAACTCATAGTAACAGAGTATGATGATAGTTATAATAGGCTTGGGGAGTGGGAAGAAATGGAAGATATTGATCAAAGGGCACAGACTTTCAGTTTATAAGACAAATAGGTCTAGAGACTTAATACACAACTTATGACTATGCTTAATAATAAAGTTTTATATACTTGAAATTTACTGAGAGAATAGATCTGAAGTGTTCTCGTTTGAGTTATTTTTTCTCAAGTTTAAGTTAGTTACAAGGGATCCACTTATTTAGATTTATTCTATTCAGATTTGTGTTCTTATCTTGGCAGTTTTGGATATTTCTGAGCAATTGGTGATGAGTCTAGGAGATGGAGTTCATTGTTCTCGACGAGCACATTTCTCTAGTCTGTCAATTACGGGTCAAAAATGGAATGGTAGTTCTGACAATAAAATCCGGCACAAAGAAGCCTGTTGTTAATCTTCATGTAGGACCCTATAACAGTATGTGCCTCAACCTTCTGGGACAAAAGACATCATGCTTTCCCATGACCCAAAGTGGAAAATCATTCCACTGTCCCTGGGACAGCTCAGAACACACACCATGAGAAGGAGTCATAAAGTCTTTTACTTGTTTTATCTTACTTTTCCCTCTTGCTAGTTCCCTTTATTTTGGCAGGAGGTGGGATGCAGTGACCTAAATTAGGCTTTTCCACATCTAATTCCCAGGCTGTTGGACACCAGTTTTACTTTCCTACTTAAAGACACACGAGCTTCCAAAAGTTACCCAGAAAGAGTCGCGCTGAAGGCAAGAGTCCTATCAGTTATAGCTTGGTCTGAAACAATTTATTTGAATGGGATTTCCACTGCCTTTTAAGCAGATCGGTCACATGAAGCAAATTTACAGTACAGTAAGTGGTATTTCCTGACGTGACGGATCTCCCATCTAATGGCCTCTGAGCGCGAGTCGCACGAGCCATAATGCTTTTTGCACACAAGCCCGTAAACGCCCAGTGTAGAGTCTGCCAAATACGCTTCCTCTGCATACAGGGTTCTAAAAGTCTAGGCAGGCAATTCAAACAAAATTGGGTTTGCCTCGCTTTACTTTTTTTTTCTAAGTTTATACCCCTGGGTTTTTGTTAACATTAAAAAAAAAAAAAAAAAAAGATATTTAAAACTGCACTTCAGCCACCTTGTAAAATGAAAGAGTACATTGTACAGGCACCAAAGGTACACGTCAGTGCTTTTATCAAACTCAGGGTCCCGCTTGGCTGCACTAATTGGAAACATGTGTTGAAAATGCAAGACAGGATTTTCAGTTGTTTTCTAATTAAATGGAATAAAATAAGGACTAAACCTCACATTTCTTTATAAGAAGAGGCTGTTGGGTTGTTCTGTTAGCAGGACTGATGTGGAGATCCTGGCACCTGTGTCAAGGCTCCAGAGACGCCAGTAGCTGCTTTAATATTTAAGATATTCTCAGTGATTCTACGCTATAATTTAGCCACATTCATAGAAAGCCTGATTAAAAATCCTTCTCTGATAAGGAGATAAAGGGATGTGATAGAAAACCTAATTATTTTCAAGTGCATTGGGAGATTGACTCATGATTTTCTATATTCTTATAAAGTTCAGTTATTGCAAAATTCATCAGTGAGGTGGAGAAAAGTACCTTCTCAGGCACTTGCCCACTGAAATCTGTGAAGAAATAATGCTAATAGGTGTATCTACTAGAAAGACAGTGAGAAATACTGCCACAAGTTTTCTGCTGAAACCTGAAAACAGAATATAATTTGATTTTTCAAAAAGTGCTATTTCTGCCACCTTATATTTGGGGAAAAGGTACTCTGTAGCTCTTAATTGTCCTGGGATCAAAATCCCAGGGGATAAAGAATTAGTTCACAAGGTTTCTTTGCAGGATGTAAGCCCCTCTTTCATGATGCTTTATGTTATTTAACATCCATTGAATGGCACCAGTGTATTGAAATCTACTCCTTCCCCCGACCCCCAACAAAGTTTGGACCCAGATCTGGTGACTTTATGCAAAGTGCTGAAGCCTTACAGCATAAATGTGGACACTGGTTGCGAGAGCACAGTCACACTGCACAGCCTCCAGAAAGAGGGGCAAGGAGAAGTGAACTAACGATGACAGTGATAGCCACTCCTCCAGAGGTACACAGGAGCTGCATTCAGAAGGAAATGATCAAGAAAAGGGCCAGTTCCACAAGAGGTTTAGAAATATCCTGAAATCACTCTGAGAGGAAATGATGAAACCACTTCTGCTTGTACCAACAGCCTGGGCCCAGGCATTAGAAAGGGGCTCTCTGTTGTGGGCGGGTTGTGCCACTCTATCAGGAGTTTCTCAGAACTTCCAGAGATTGTTGGAAATGCCCAATCTGTGGCAGTATGAAGTAGGTTCTGATGATTTTCCAGACAGGCTGGGAATAGCATCAGAGAGTTATACCGGCTGCAAAGAGATGGGAGACCTCTGGGTGCCCGTGATTATGCCCTTATGTTGCCTTCAGGTTTCCCTTTCAAAGCACAGAGCTAGTCAGGTCACCCCTTACTTTCCTTAAGATCTTTCTATAGCCATTCATTCAAGTTAAAATCTGCTGTTGAACTGTGGTGTTGGAGAAGACTCTTGAGAGTCCCTTGGACTGCAAGGAGATCCAACCAGTCCATCCTAAAGGAAGTCAGTCCTGAATATACATTGGAAGGACTGATGCTGAAGCTGAAACTCCAATACTTTGGCCACCTGGTGGGAAGAACTGACTCATTGGAAAAGACCCTGATGCTGTGAAAGATTGAAGGCAGGAGGAGAAGGGGACGACAGAGGATGAGATGGTTGGACGACATCACCGACTCCATGGACATGAGTGTGAATAAACTCTGGGAGTTGGTGATGGACAGGGAGGCCTGGTGTGCTGCAGTCCATGGGGCTGCAAAGAGTCGGACACGACAGTGACTGAACTGAACTGAACTGAACTACCTTCTCAGATGGTGCTAGTGGTAAAGAACCTGCCTGCCAATGCAGATATAAGAGACGCAGGCTCCATCCCTGGGTTGGGAAGATCCCCTGGAGGAGGGCATGGCAACCCACTCCAGTATTCTTGCCTGCAGAATCCCATGGACAGAGTAGCCTGGTGGGCTAAGGTATATGGTGGGCTATAGGGTCACAAAGAGCTGGACACGACTGAAGTGACTTAGCATACCACCTTCTCAGTCTTGCGGCTCATCTTTCTTTTTCTCACTTCACTGCAGCCACAACCACTGAAGATGCCTCCCACACAGCTGAGTGTCCCTCAGCCAAGTGGCAATGCCAGAGTCATCCCAGAATTCAGCTCAAACTTCTCCTATCTCCTCTCTCAAATTTCCCTTGGCCACAGTCTCTTCTCCCTGTAGTCTCCCAACAAAACAAGAGTAGGATGACTCTCCTTGTGAGCTCTGAGCACCCCGAACACAACAGTTCTTTTATAGCATTTCACACATCCTGATTGTCTGTGCACAGCTCTGCCTCCTTCCTTAGTCGAGACTTCTAGACATTGTGAGGCAAAAGTGATGTCGTACTCATTTTCTATCTGCCGTACCTGGCAGGGTGCTTGGCACAAAGTGTTCAGTAAGTACTTGATGAATGAATGAACACATACATGTTAGAACTTGTATTCTTCTAACCACAGGTGAGAATTGAGTGTAAGGTTGAGGAATCATGTAATTGTACAGAATCCAAATTTCAAATTCTTGAGATTAGTAAGGTTACTGTACAAAGAACAGTAAAAGTGAAAGGATCACTGGGTTACTACCACCAACAATAACAACAAACTTCAACATGGGCTGATTGTTGGCAGTTTTGAAAGTTACGGATACCACATATGATAGGTTAGGGGTGTAATAGCAAAATAAAAAATAAAACAAAACAAATATAGAAGTGCCCTTCAGAAATGTCAACATTTTATACAGAATTCCTCAAGAACATACTAGTATTTGTTTTATTATATACTTTTTTCTCTCCGTCACCTTCTTCAAATGTCACATTTTTTTTATAGAACATAAAATTCTTGTTAAACAAACATAGCCTTCAGATGATATATTGTTGAGAATGAAAATCTGCCTCCAAGTCGGAAGTCTGAGATTCCAACTATAAGGAAAGATAACTAGTTACAAACAGTAGAGAAGAACTGCAATTTTATCTTTTGAGGGAGATACAAATAAATGGATTAATGAGTGAACACATGAGCATACTTAGAGCTCTGGGATAGATTTTCTCTTGCCTAAAAAGCACTTGGACAGACATGGTGTTTTCCACTGGAGTGCTTCATTTTTTTACTTCAGTGGCAAAACCACCTCCTTTCTGACAGTCACATGATTTCTGTAGATGGGTCACTATGTTCAATTAGGTCTTACTACCCAGAAGTCATTCCGTCATTTAACAATGACATTGCAGGTATGGTGGGGGATAGACAGTATTAACATTTAACACTAGGGAATACGTTACATGAAAACATGCTACCTATTGGATAAAAACAAGGAACAATGAAAAGAAAGACAATATCTGAGTGGCTCTTGATGAGAAAATAAGAGGGATTGGGGGAAAGCTGAGAGGAAAGGAAAAGAGAGAGAAGGGAGGGAAGTGAGAAAAACGGGGCAGGAGGCTGGATCCTAGGAAACAAGTTGCCAATGGGAGATTCATAAATTGGAAAGCCAGAAGATTAAAAAAATTTTTTAAATTGGGTGTAGTTGCATTTCAGCACTGTGTTAGCCTCTGCTGTACAACTTCAGTTACATGTCAGTCAATTCAGTTGCTCAGTCGGGTCTGAGTCATTGTGGCCCCATGGATTGTAGCACAGCAGGCTTCCCCATCCATCACCAATTCCCAGACATTGCTCAAACTCATGTCCATTGAGTCAGTGATGCCATCCAACCATCTCATCCTCTGTTGTCCCCTTCACCTCAGATCAGATTATGTTGGGGGCCAGAGTGAGGTACTCCACCCATGGCAAAGGTCATGAGGAAGGAGGCTCGACATACGCAAAGGCGGGATCGAGCCTCAGGAGTCCCCCTGGAAATCCTCGAGTGTCTACCCCCATAACCAGAGCCTGCCTACTTTACTACTTTGTGCTCTTACCTACACCTCTGACTTTACGGGGGGCTGTCCCCCACGACCTCTTTCGGAGAAGGAGTTAACCTAGAGATCCAGTTAATAATAATTCCTGGGCGTGATAAGACTGTTTTAACCTACAAACTCCTCTGAAGGTTCTCTAGCCTGCCTGACAGGCTTGTCCGGCCACATGTGATTGCTCACAGCCTCCCAACCGTGAGAGGCACGAGATGCTTTAAACCTTCTAAAAACAGGTTCCTTAGAAAAGTTAGAAAACTATTAGTATAAGTATAATGGGCTGATTAGAAATTGTATTGGTGAAGGGTTTTTCATTTGTTGAGCCAATGTTTGTTGCTAAGTCTCCACATCCCCTGCCCTTACACACATTAATGAATATATAGAAGAAATAAGTATTAACCTTTGATATTAATCACGTTAGACCTTAGGCTAAGTAAATTCTTTCCTTAACTAAAACCCACTACACCCTCACCCTGTAGGAATGTAACTTTATTTGGGTGGCGTCTATTTTGAGAATAATCAGCCCTGGAGAAATAAGTATCCTGATTGACTGACCGCTGTCACAAGGAGAGGGTCGTAAATTGTCAGCAGGCCCCCCTGGCCAGAAGATGATGTAACACCCCTAAGACCTCTGTATACATTTGTGTGAAACACCTGACTTTAATAAAAGTCAGGACTGCTGTCCCCACGTGACTTTTGTATAACATCTCAGTGTATAAAAACAGACTCTGGAAAATAAAGAATTGGGATCAGTTTCTCGAAATACTGGTCTCCCCATGTCGCTCTCTCTCTCACTCTGGCTGAGTCTCCATCTGGAGCGCGGAACCCACCATGCTTACTAATTATGCCTGGGCTTCTAAGATCCAACCGGGGAGGCCTCAGTGTCTCCTCTCCTTCGGGAGAACGGAAGGATGCCTGTGGCCTACGTAAGTGGTGCAAACTCCTTGTCTTGAAGTTTTATTGGTCTCCCGCGTAAACCAAGCTACTCAGCCTCTTTTCTCCACTGAATTTCCTCACTGAGCTATCCTCATCCTATTACTCTTTATATCCTTAATTAACATTTAATTAAGCAGTTGTCTCCTGATCTTTGCCTATGCCGTCTCTCCTTCGAATACCCTGGATCAGCCGGGGCTGGTCCCCGGCAAGATTAGATCAGATAAGTCGCTCAGTCGTATCCAACTCTTTGCGACCCCATGAATCACAGCACGCCAGGCCTCCCTGTCCATCACCAACTCTTAGAGTTCACTGAGACTCATGTCCATCGAGTCAGTGATGCCATCCAGCCATCTCATCCTCTGTCGTCCCCTTTTCCTCCTGCCCCCAATCCCTCCCTCCCAGCATCAGAGTCTTTTCCAATGAGTCAACTCTTCGCATGAGGTGGCCAAAGTACTGGAGTTTCAGCGCTAGCATCATTCCTTCCAAAGAAATCCCAGGGCTGATCTCCTTCAGAATGGACTGGTTGGATCTCCTTGCAGTCCAAGGGACTCTCAAGAGGCTTCTCCAACACCACAGTTCAAAAGCATCAATTCTTCGGCGCTCAGCCTTCTTCACAGTCCAACTCTCACATCCATATGTGACCGCAGGAAAAATCATAGCCTTGACTAGACGAACCTCTGTTGGCAAAGTAATGTCTCTGCTTTTGAATATGCTATTTAAGTAGGTCATAACTTTCCTTCCAAGGAGTAAGCATCTTTTAATTTCATGGCTACAGTCACCATCTGTAGTGATTTTGGAGCCCAGAAAAATAAAGTTTGACACTGTTTCCACTGTTTCCCCATCTATTTCCCATGAAGTGATGGGACCGGGTGCCATGATCTTAGTTTTCTGAATGTTGAGCTTTAAGCCAACTTTTTCACTCTCCACTTTCACTTTCATTAAGAGGCTTTTTAGTTCCTCTTCACTTTCTGCCATAAGGGTGGTGTCATCTGCATATCTGAGGTTATTGATATTTCTCCCGGCAATCTTGATTCCAGCTTGTGTTTCTTCCAGTCCAGCATTTCTCATGATGTACTCTGCATATAAGTTAAATAAACAAGGTGACAATATACAGCCTTGACGTACTCCTTTTCCTATTTGGAACCAGTCTGTTGTTCCATGTCCAGTTCTAACTGTTGCTTCCTGACCTGCATACAAATTTCTCAAGAGGCAGGTCAGGTGGTCTGGTATTCCCATCTCTTTCAGAATTTTCCACAGTTTATTGTGATCAAAGGCCTTGGTATAGTCAATAAAGCAGAAATATATGTTTTTCTGGAACTCTCTTGCTTTTTCCATGATCCAGAGCATGTTGGCAATTTGATTTCTGGTTCCTCTGCCTTTTCTAAAACCAGCTTGAACATCTGGAAGTTCACGGTTCACATATTGCTGAAGCCTGGCTTGGAGAATTTTGAGCATTACTTTCCTAGCGTGTGAGATGAGTGCAATTGTGCGGTAGTTTGAGCATTCTTTGGCATTGCCTTTCTTTGGGATTGGAATGAAAACTGACCTTTTCCAGGCCTGTTCCACTGCTGAGTGTTCCAAATTTGCTGGCATATTGAGTGCAGCACTTTCACAGCATCATCTTTCAGGATTTGGAATAGCTCAATTGGAATTCCATCACCTCCACTAGCTTTGTTCGTAGTGATGCTTTCTAAGGCCCACTTGACTGCACATTCCAGGATGTCTGGCTCTAGGTCAGTGATCACACCATCGTGATTATCTGGGTCGTGAAGATCTTTTTTGTGCAGTTCTTCTGTGTATTCTTGCTGTCTCTTCTTAATACCTTCTGCTTCTGTTAGGTCCGTACCATTTCTGTCCTTTATTGAGCCCATCTTTGCATGAAATGTTCCTTTGGTATCTCTGATTTTCTTGAAGAGATCCCTAGTCTTTCCCATTCTGTTGTTTTCCTCTATTTCTTTGCATTGATCGCTGAAGAAGACTTTCTTATCTTTTCTTGCTATTCTTTGGAACTCTGCATTTAGACGTTTATATCTTTCCTTTTCTCCTTTGCTTTCCACTTCTCTTCTTTTCACAGCTATTTGTAAGGCCTCCCCAGACAGCCATTTTGCTTTTTTGCATTTCTTTTCCATGGGAATGGTCTTGATCCCTGTCTCCTGTACAATGTCATGAACCTCATTCCATAGTTCATCAGGCACTCTATCAGATCTAGGCCCTTAAATCTATTTCTCACTTCCACTGTATAATCATAAGGGATTTGATTTAGGTCATACCTGAATGGTCTACAGCTGAGAGGAGATACCCAGCGTCCGAGGTCAGGCGCGGCAACGAGAGGAGTTACCCGATGTCCGAGGTCAGGGGCGGCGGCCGGGAGGAGATACCCCATGCCCCTAAGCCCAAGGCCAGGGGCGGTGGCCGGGAGGAGCAACCCCAAGCCCAAGGCCAGGGGCGGTGGCCGGGAGGAGCAACCCCAAGCCCGAGGCCAGGGGCGGTGGCCGGGAGGACCAACCCCACGTCCAAGGAGCCGTGGCTGCGCAGGTGCAGGAGGGCCTAGAGAAGCTATCCCACGTTGAAGGTCAGGAAGGACAGCGGTGAGGAGATACCCCTCGTCCATGGTAGGGAGCAATGGCTGCGCTTTGCTGGAGCAGCTGTGAAGAGATATCCCACGCCCAAGGTAAGAGAAACCCAAGTAAGATGGTAGGTGTTGCAAGAGGGCATCAGAGGGCAAAAACACTGAAACAATACTCAGAGAAAACTAGTCAATCTAATCACACTAGGACCACAGCCTTGTCTAACTCAATGAAACTAAGCCATGCCTCTGTGGTAACCCAAGATGGGAGGGTCATGGTGGAGAGATCTGACAGAATGTGGTCCACTGGAGAAGGGAATGGCAAACCACTTCAGTATTCTTGCCTTGAGAACCCCATGAACAGTATGAAAAGGCAAAATGATATGATACTGAAAGAGGAACTCCCCAGGCCAGTAGCTGCCCAATATGCTACTAGAGATCAGTGGAGAAATGACTCCAGAAAGAATTAAGGGATGGAACCAAAGCAAAAAGAATACCCAGATGTGGATGTGACTGGTGATAGAAGCAAGGTCCGATGCTGTAAAGAGCAATATTGCATAGGAACCTGGAATGTCAGGTCCATGAATTAAGGCAAATTGGAAGTAGTCAAACAAGAGATGGCGAGAGTGAATGTCAACATTCTAGGAATCAGCGAACTGAAATGAACTGGAATGGGTGATTTTAACTCAGATGACCATTATATCTACTACTGCGGGCAGGAATCCCTCAGAAGAAATGGAGTGGCCATCATGGTCAACAAAAGAGTCCGAAATGCAGTACTTGGATGCAATCTCAAAAATGACAGAATGATCTCTGTTTGTTTCCAAGGCAAACCATTCAATACCACAGTAATCCAAGTCTATGCCCCAACCAGTAACGCTGAAGAAGCTGAAGTTGAACGGTTCTATGAAGACCTACAAGACCTTTTAGAACTAACACCCAAAAAAGATGTCCTTTTCATTATAGGGGACTGGAATGCAAAAGTAGGAAGTCAAGAAACACCTGGAGTAACAGGCAAATTTGGCCTTGGAATACGGAATGAAGCAGGGCAAAGACTAATAGAGTTTTGCCAAGAAAATGCACTGGTCATAACAAACACCCTCTTCCAACAACACAAGAGAAGACTCTATACATGGACATCACCAGATGGTCAACACCGAAATCAGATTGATTATATTCTTTGCAGCCAAAGATGGAGAAGCTCTATACAGTCAGCAAAAACAAGACCAGGAGCTGACTGTGGCTCAGACCATGAACTCCTTATTGCCAAATTCAGACTTCTCCTACCTTCAATCTTTCACAGCATCAGGGTCTTTTCATGAGTCAGTTCTTCCCATCAGGTGGCCAAAGTATTGGAGTTTCGGCTTTAGCATCAGTCCTTCCAATGAATCAGTCCTTCCAGTTTGAATTTTTTTTTGGCATTGCCTTTCTTTGGGGTTGGAATGAAAACTGACTCTTTTAGTTCTGTGACCACTGCTGAGTTTTTCATATTTGCTGGCACATTGAGTGCAGCACGTTCACAGCATCATCTTTTAGGATTTGAAATAGCTCAACTGGAATTCCATCACCTCCACTAGCTTTGTTTGTAGTGATGCTTTGTAAGGCCCACTTGACTTCACATTCCAGAATGTCTGACTCTAGGTGAGTGATCACATTGATGCAGTTATCTGGGTCATTAAGATCTTTTTTTGTATAGTTCTTCTGTGCATTCTTGTCAACTCTTCTTAATATTTTCTGCTTCTATCGGGTAAATACCATTTCTGTCCTTTATTTGTGCCCATCTTTGCATTAAATGTCCCCTTGGTATCTCTAATTTTCTTGAAGAGATCTCTAGTCTTTCCCATTCTGTTGTTTTCCTCTATTTCTTTCCATTGATCACTAAGGAAGGTTTTCTTATCTCTTCTAGCTATTCTTTGGAATTCTTCATTCAGATGGATATATCTTTCCTTTTCTCCTTTGCCTTTTGCTTCTCTTCTTTTTTCAGCTATTTGTAAGGCTTCCTTAGACAACTATTATGCTGTTTTGCATTTCTTTTTCTTGGGGTAGGTTTTGATCACCACCTCCTGTACAATGTCAGGAACCTCTGTCCATAGTTCTTCAGGCACTCTGTCTATCAGATCTAATCCCTTCAACCTATTTGGCACTTCCACTGTATAATCATAAGGGATTTGATTTGGGTTATATCTGAATGGTCTAGTGGTTTCCCCTACTTTCTTCAATTTAAGTCTGAAATTGACAATAAGGAGTTCATGATCTGAGCCACAGTCCACCCCCGGTCTTGCTTTTTGCTGACTGTATAGAGCTTCTCCGTCTTTGACTGCAAAGAATATAAACAATCTGATTTCGGTATTGACTGTCTGGTGATGTTCATGTGTAGAGTCATCTCTTGTGTTGTTGGAACAGGGTGTTTGCTATGACCAGGTTGTTCTCTTGGTAAAACTCTGTTAGCCTTTGACCTGCTTCATTTTGTACTCCAAGGCCAAACTCCTGTTACTCCAGGTATCTCTTGACTTCCTACTTTTGCATTCCAGTCCCCTATAATGAAAAGGACATCGTTTTGGGGTGTTAGTTCTAGAAGGTCTTGTAGGTCTTCATAGAACCATTCAATTTCAGCTTCTTCGGCATTAGTTGTTGGGTCATCAACTTGGATTACTGTGATATTGAATGGTTTGCCTTGGAAATGAACAGAGATCATTCTGTCGTTTCTGAGATTGCACCCAAGTACTGCATATCCACCTCTTTTGTTGACTATGAGGGCGACTCCATTTCTTCTAAGGGATTCTTGCCCACAGTAGTAGATACAATGGTCATCTGAATTAAATTCACCCATTCCGGTCCACTTTAGTTCACTGATTTCTAAAATGTCGATGTTCACTCTTGCCATCTCCTGTTGTCCACTTTCAGTTTACCTTGATTCATGGGCCTAACATTCCATGTTCCTATATAATATTGCTGCTTACAGCATCAGACTTCCATCACTAGTCACATCCACAGTTCGGCACTGTTTTCACTTTGGCTCCATCTCTTCATTCTTTCTGGAGCTATTTCTCCACTCTTCTCCAGTAGCATATTGGGCACCTACTGACCTGGGGAGTTCATCTTTCTGTTCATATCTTTTTGCCTTTCCATACTTTTCATGGTTCTCAAGGCAAGAATACTGAAGTGGTTTGTTATTCCCTTCTCCACTGGACCACATTTTGTCAGAACTCTCCACCATGACCCGTCTGTCTTGGGTGGCCCTACACAGCATGGCTCATAGTTTCATTGAGTTAGACAAGGCTGTGATCTATGTGGTCAGTTTGGCTACTTTTCTGTGATTGTCATTTTCATTTTGTCTGCCCTCTGATAGATAAGGACAAGAGGCTTGTGGAAGCTCCCTGATGGGAGAGACTGGCTGTGGGGGAATCTGGGTTTGTTCTGATAGGCGGGGCCGTGCTCAGTAAACCTTTAATCTAATTTTCTCTCGATGGGTGGTGCCATGTTCCCTCCCTGTTGTTTGGCCTATGGCCAAACTGTGGTGGGGTAATGGGGACCTCCTTCAAAAGGGCTTATGCCAGCACTGTTGTGTTCAGTGCCCCTGACCCTGCAGCAGGCCTCTGTCAACCCATGCCTCTGCTGAAGACTCCTGGACTCCCGGGCAAGTGGGTCAGCCTCTTGTGGGGTCACTGCTCCTTTCTCCTGGGTCCTGGTGCACACAAGGTTTTGTTTGTGCCCTCCAAGAGACTGTTTCCCCAGTCCTGTGTAAGTTCTGTAATCAAATCCCACTGGCCTCCAAGGTGATATTCCCTGGGGGTTCTCAGTCCCTTTGCCAGGTTGGGAAATATGCTGCGGGTCCTAGAACTTTCATAACAGTGCAAGAACTTCTTTGGTGTAATTGTTCTGCAGTTTGTGGGCTGTCTGCTCCATGGCCCTATGGTGGGACTAATGTCAACCTCCTCCAAGAGGACTTAAGTCACATGCCAGGCCTCCCAGATCTGCTGCAGCCAGAGCCCCGTCCCCGTGTAGGCCACTGCTGACTGTGCCACTGTGGATGACACTCACACACCCAAAGGCAGGTCTGGCTCAGTCTCTGTGGGGTCCCTGGGTCCTGGTGTGCAGGAGATTTTGTTTGAGCCCTCTGAGTGTCTCTGGTGGGTTTGGGGTTTTGATTCTAAATGTGATTTCACCCCTTCTGCTGTCCTGTTGTGTTTCTCTTTTGCCCTCGGATGTGGGGTATTTTTTTTTTTTTTTTTTGGTGGGATCCAACATTCTCCTGTCAATGGTTGTTCTACAGAGAGTTGCAATTCTGGTGTTCTCACAGGAGAAGATGAATGTACGTTCTTCTACTCCGCCATCTTTTCTCTTTTGCAGACCTCCCTTCCATCTCCTTCAGAAGACTACTTTAATGAATAGAGTTATGGTAAAATCAAATATAAGTGCTTGTTTTAAGATAAACTGCCTCTCTCTGACCTGCACCTTTAATAAATTCCACCATACACAGAGATTTCTGAGTGCTTTTGCCATGTAAATCAAAGACAATGAAATGAGTTCCATGGTTGAACTGGCATGGAGGGGAGACAGGAGAAAATCAGGATTGATAACACATGAGACTTATCCCAGCAGAACTAACAGCAGAGGTAGCCATGAAAATAAATCCCACAGGAATCCAGGAAAATCGAAAATCGTGGGAAGAGCATCAGACTAGAAAAGATCAGGGACAAGTAGCATGAGCCAATAAATTTCAAAGAGAAGGTCAGTTTAACTGATAATCTGGTTGTATGTAACTGTGCTGATCCATTACATGCAACACAACCATCATAAAATAAGACAGTATCTTGACAATCTTAAGATATTCCATATGTGCTTCACTTACTATGAAGCAGGCCCTGGGCTAAGGGTTTTATCTGCATTATCTTATTTAATTCTCATTGTATGGATAAGAAAACTCAAAGAACTTGCCCAGGGTTAGACAGTTAATAGCTGGCAGACAGAGAGTTGAAGGCTGGCTTAATCTGATCCCTAAATTCACATTTCTATTTTTTCTATTATCAGGTTGCAGCCAGAAGTTACTGGACTTTTTTTTTTTTAAACATAAACACTGAAAGCTATTACAAACGTAAAATTATCTTCGTTCATTATCCTACGTGATGAACTGTTTTAGTCAGAGCATGTCAAAATACGTTTATATAACAAAACGACCCCAAATCTCAATGGCTTTGAGTAGCAAGCAATTATCTTCATGCTCACAGCCAGCATGGTTGACTATAGCTGGGCTCAGATGCAAGGCTCTTCTAAAGGTTTCAGGATAGTGAGCTTGGCTCCAGCTTGGGACCGAGTCCAGTTCTGCTCTGTGTGTCATCAATGGCCTGGGCAGGAGAGGCAGCAGCTACCTGGAACATGTCAGTCTCATGGCAGAGATCAGAAGCTCCCAAAGGGAAAAAGAGGAAATGTAAGGCCTCTTAACTCCTAGGCTCAAAACATGTATATGACTATTTCATCCACATTTTATCAGCCAAAGCAAGTCGACTGAGTGGTGGTGGTGAACAGCAAAACATTTATGGACAATGTTGTAATCTTTCATAGTGATCTAGTTACTCCTCTGTAAATTTAGTTCCTCAGAGACATATAGTATATCTCTTAAGGGAGAGGAACAAGATTGTTTCCAATAGTATTTAAAAGGGCTCTGGAAAAATTCACATGCATGAATTCCCTAAATGTTTCCAGAGCTTAAGGACAAAATGAGCACTTTCAAGCCTACTTCTTCCATCATCACTGCCACCATTTTGTCCTAATAGGGATTCTATTATAGAAGTCTCATGAGGTTTTCAATCAGATTGTTTTTTTAAAAAATAATTTATTTATTTATCCTTTTTTCTGCCGTGAATCTTCCTTGCGTGCGGTTTTCTCTAGTTGAAATGAGCAGTGGTTATTCTTCCTTGACAGGCTTTTCATTGCGGTGGCTTCTCTAGTTACAGAGTATGGGCTCTAGGTGTGTGGGCTTCAGCAGTTGTGGCACGAGGGCTTACTTGCCCCACAGCATGTGGAATCTTCCTGGGTCAGGGATCGAACCCATGTCTCCTGCATTGGCAGGCGAGTTCTTAACCACTGGACCACCAGGGAAGTCCCAATCAGATCAATTATGAGACAGAGAGACAAAGAGAGAGAGAGAAGCCCTAGTCACTGCATAGAAATGCTGTAATGTAAAAGTAGTCTCTTGACCATTTGAGAAAAACCAAGATAAAAATTATGTTGCTTTGTATTCTTTAAAGGATAAATATATATATCATTCTACCAAAGGTGGCACCTTTGTAACATCTCACATTTAAAATTCACTTATAAATAAAATTTTTAGTACTGGCCCATGTTGACAAAGATCAGACATTTTACACTATTACTAAAAGTCATCAATGCTTTGAAGACACATCTGGCGTAGATGGGCTTCCTGGATGGCTCAGTGGTAAAAAATCTGCCTCCCACTACAGGAGACACAGGTTTGATCCCTGGGTCAGGAAGATCCCATGGAGAAGGGAATGGTTACCCACTCCAGTATTGTTGCCTGGGAAATCCCATGGACAGAAGAGCCAGACATGACTGAGCAACTAACACTTTCACTTATGTTTAAAATTTCAATGGCATTTTAATGAATTTTGAAATTTATATTATAAAATATTATACAAAGTTTAATAATGAAAGTGGTTTTACCTTCTTGTTATAGCTGTCTTGAAACATTCTTTTATTTTTTTTTTAATTTAAATTTATTTATTTTAATCGGAGGCTAATTACTTTACAATATTGTATTGGTTCTGCCACACACCAACATGAATCCACTACAGGTGTACATGTGTTCCCCATCCTGAACCCCCCTCCCACCTCCGTCCCTGTACCATCCCTCTGGGTCATCCCAGTGCACCAGCCCCAAGGATCCTGTATCGAACCTGGACTGGCAATTCGTGAAACATTCTTTTAATAGTAAGGTTAACTAATGACAATTTGTTAATTGACAATAATGAGAATTAATTGAAATCTTCTCTGGAGAATGTATTTGATTTCCCTATTAGTTGGGTATTTTCTTGTTTGTTTGAAGAAACCATTCCACTAATAAATGTTTCAAAAAAGGGAGCAGTGGCTTTTCAGGAAATGCATGTACTGGAACTGGGTCTGAGATACATCAGGACCTGAAGCTACTGTAGACACCAGCCACTCTCCCCATCAGGCGTGAAGGTCACACAGCGCCTGCTGCTATACGTGTTCACGAAGGGGCATGTGCAGCATGTGGGCAATGAGAAACAGAAACCCAAGGATAAATGCTTTTTGCCCCTGGACGCAGAGTTCTGAGATACTTTTTAGAAGATGCCTCAGAAGATCTTGGCTCCTGGTGGCTCAGACAGTAAAGAATCTGCTTGTAATGCAGGAGATCCGGGTTCAATCCCAGGGTCAGAAGATCATCTGGAGAAGGGCATGGCAATCCACTCCAGTATTCTTGCTTGGAGAATCCCATGGACAGAGGAACCTGGAAGTCCCCAGTCCATGGGGTCCCAAAGAGTCGGATACAACTGAGAGACCACCACTTGCACTTCTCAGAAGATCCTGGTCAGGCTGGGGATACGTCATCCAAAGAACTATCTGCCTTGATGAGGCTTTTGCACTGGCATTTCCTCCTTTTCTTTTTAATGCATCTGGTCTCACACTTTTGCTCCCTGAGATGATATTCCCCAAATAAATTGCCTGTGTGCAAGCCCTGGTCTAAGGCTTGGTTTTCAGAGGAGTATAGAGTAAGATAGATTTCTATAAGAGTCTTATATGAGCAGGTTCTATAAAAATCATCTCATTCATCTATATTATTTGACTGGTTATGTTATACCTAAGATAGTAGGGAAGTTGGAGATGATCTCTAAATCCAAAGTGAGTGGTTCAGCAAAGGGATGGATTGTGAGTTCCAGATTAGTAGATGCAAACTATTATATATAGAATGAATAAACAACAAGGTCTTACTGTAGAGCACAGGGAACTATATTAATATCCTGTAATAAACCATAATGGAAAAGAATATGAAAAAGAATATATATGTACATTATATATAGATAATATATATCTATATCTATATACACATAAATATATATATGTATGTTGGAGAAGGAAATGGCAACCCACTTCAGTATTCTTGGCCTGAAGAATCCATGGACAGAGGAGCCTGTGAGGCTACATTCTATGGGGTCACAAGAGCTGGACACGACTTAGTGATTAAACCATCCCCACCATCATATATGTTATATGTGTATATGTATAACTGAATCACTTTACTATACAACAGAAACTAATACAACATTGTAAATCAACTATACTTTAATAAAAAATAAATTTTTAAAAAGTAAGCAGCTCAGGACTAACCTACATTCCATTTACTGTAACAGTAGCCACCAAAATTGTTCCTGCCCTTAACAGGAACATCTACTGATACTATCAAGATGGAAATAGGCTCCAATCTCCCTCTCTCTCTTTTTCTATAGATCTCAAAGCCTTAAGGGACAAAGAGACCCTCAGTCAGGACATACAGTTATCAGTGAGATTGTGAGATGATAGTTTAGGATGAAGGACCTCCAAAAGAGAGAAGAAAAAACAACATATGAACAATAAAATTCATATTGAATTTTATTCAAGTAGAGGAGAGGAAGGGCTTCCTTGGTTGCTCAGCTGGTAAAGAATCCATCTGCAATGCAGGAGACCCCAGTTTGATCCCTGGGTTGGGAAGATCCACTGGAGGAGGTCATGGCAACACACTCCAGTATTCTTGCCTGGAGAATCCCCACGGAGAAGAGGAGCCTGGCAGGCTACAGTCCACGGGGTCACAAAGAGTCGGACATAACTGAGTGACTAAACACACATACACACACACACACACACAGAGGAGAGGAAAATTATAAGGAAGGATAATAGTTGGTAAATGAGACGACGTGGATATTTGAAATGGAGAAAATTAGAAGGGAGGCTGGAGAGCATTTTAGGCTGAGTTAGGTAAGAAAGAGAACTGGGAGACAGGAGAAGAGATGGTTGGATGGTCAGTTAACCACAAAATGCATGCTGTCATGTATTTTCCAAGGCATCCTTTTCCAGTTATTAAAATGGAGACAATCATTTCATGTTTGTGCACTGAACACTTGCAAATGAAATATGCCCTCCTGAGAAGCATTTACCTAGAAACTGTCAGATTAGCAGTGGAAAGTTTTAATTCAGACAACAGCTACACAAGGGTACATGAATAGTTCTTTTGTTACTATATATTCCCTTACAAATTGTGTTAACAACCTATTTTTTTTTTAATTTCCTGATTTATAGATAAATTCATGAGGCCTTTCATGGACTTGGGATGTCAGCTATTTAATCTCGCTTTATTTAAAATGGATTCTGTATAAATGATAGTAAGAGAATGGGAGAGACACGAAAGGATACACGTTGGCTGCTTCTTTTAAGTATCTGCTGAGAGGCCTCCAGACTGGCCTTCCTTTCCCATCCTCAGATGCCCAGCAAGGTCTGCATGACCTGAAGTTTTCTGGCAGCCCATACCTTCCCAAGGAAGTGCTAGTTAGACCTGTGGGGCTCAATGCTTGCCATACCTTTATTATACAACTGAGATTCTCGCTCCTAAACACCCTGGGCCAACAGTCCCCCTGGAATATCTTCTAACCTGTCTTCTTCATTCTGAGGATTCACAATTGTAAACTTGGAAATTAACCTCATAGCTGATGCCCCAGCACCTTCTATACTCTCTTCTGATCTGAAGATAGCTACATCCTTAGCTCACTCTCCCCAACTCCTACCAGTTTCTCTTAATCTCCCAGTTGTATCTTTTATCTTCTATGGATTCTTATCTAAAACTTTAATTTTTAAATTTTTCTCTTTAAGTCGCTTATTCTAATACTCCTTGATATTATGGTTCGTTACATAGTAGTTTCAAGCCCCAATCTCATACACTCCAGTTTTTGAGACCAGACCCCAAATTTCACTTGCTAGGATATAAACTCTATAGTAACAGAGTGCTAGTATTATTCATTGCCTCATCTAGTGCCCAGAGTGGAGGTCAACACGAATGCTTAACAAATACCTGGTAAATGATGGATTTATCCTTCACTTCCACACATGGCCCAGTTCTGTATTTTGTACATAACTAATCCTTTATAAACATTGTTGAATCAAACTTACCCAATAAAGAGCTGCTTGGCTCTAAAACATGGGACCTAGAATTTTATAAATTTGAGTTATGTGCCACTAAGAACACATTTTAAGTAGTTTCCTGACCTTTTAAAAACCACATAATAAAGACATCTCTTCCTGAGATGGGATTTTTTTTTCTCCCATGAACTTCCCTAATGAGGCCTGACCCATACCATCTGATGCCAGGGCCAATAATTATAAACCTTAAGCCAAAAAACACCCTTCAGAAATGTAATCACCTTGTTTTTAGAAGTGAGGGCACCAAGATCAAAAAAGCCAGGCTGCATTATAACTCAATTAATTTGCCTTCCATTGCAGTATCTTCTACAAAAATCTATTTTAGGGTATAGACAAGGAAAAATGTGGGAAAAAATCATAGCATGGAATTACAGAATCTGGGCCTCTCAACCAAACCTATAGATGTCTGTTTACAGAGAACAAGAACTATAAAATAGCAATAAATAGAAAAGAGGAAACCATGATTATGGGCTTATTATGCTCTATTCTAACCAGCTGAATCAATCTGACACACAGCAATGGTTGAAGAGAACCCTGAAAAAGTAAAATACAACTGAACTTTGAACAGTTGGGGAGAGGGGTGCTAACCCTCTAGACAGTCAAGTATAATTTATAGTCAGCCCTTCATATCTGTCGTTCCTCAATATCTTCAGATCCTCCAAATCTGCAATTCTGCATCTGAAGACTCAACCAACTGCAGATTGTATAGTACTATATTATATACTATTGAAAAAAATCCCCTTATAAGTGGACCTGCATAGTTCAACCCCATGTTGTTTGAGAGTCTACTATACCATGAACTATAGATTGTATTGTTACCATTACTTAGGAAACATTTCCCTTCTTACTGCTAGTTAACAGCCAAAATTCGGTTTTCTCTTTCTCTTAAAAAAATATACATATGCATATATATAAAACATACACATATGTACATACCTATATACACATACACTGATGTATACTAATTTTGGTCAGTCATTTGTGGTCTATTCAGATGTGATAGTATTATTTTGAGATTCTGGTACTTTATGTACCAAATCCCCTTGGAAAGATCCAAGGTAAATCCTGGATTACACAAATTCATTATTGAATTTTTTATGTGACCAAGTAGAATTTTATATTTCACACATTTATATTTACACTTAATTAAAAATCTCCCTCTTAAATGGAAACCAGTATAGAAATGAAAATGCAGGAAAATTTCTATTTAAAATAGTTTGTGGTTCCATGGACAATAAAATCTCATTTCTTTTTAAAAACTGTTTCTATTTCTTAGTAGATTTACTTGGCTGTGCTGCGTCTTAGTCGTGGCATGCAGGATCTTTAGTTGTGGCACACGAACCCTTAGTTGTGACATGTGAGATCTAGTTTCCTGACCAGGGATTGGGCCTCAGCCCCTGCATTGGGAGCAAAGAGACTAAGCCATTGGATCACCATGGAACTCTCAAGAAAATCCCATTTCGGATATAAACAATAATCTATCATTTCTTTCTCATTATCTTTCTGTAGTCAAGCTTGTGTGTATATATACATATATTTTTAATTAATCAGAGAAGGTAGTTATGTTTTCTGAAAAATTTTTTCTTTGTATCAAATCATCCAGCTAGATTTCAGTCTTTTAATGAGTTTGTGTTCACAGTGATCTAGAAACTTAAGGCAACTAGATCATCTGAGTGCCTACACTGTAATGGACATGCTTTTATTTCTTCAGTAAACACTTATTAAGCCTCTAGGAATCCAGCCCTGTCCTAGGTACTGGCAGATGGAGAGAGAAAGTAGATGGTCATGCCTCTGCTATGGTGGGGCTTACTTTCTATAGGCAGACAGACAGGGGGCTGGGGGGTGGGGACAGTGGTAGGTTAGTGAGAGAAAGACAGACAAATAGAAGGAAGGAGACGAGAGAGATAAGAGGCAAGAAAAAAAATTGTAATTCCAGACAGTGATACATGAAAAGGAAATGAAAGTCACTCAGTCGTGTCCAACTCTTTGCGACCCCATGGACTACAGTCCATGGAATTCTCCAGGCCAGAATGCTGGGGTGGGTAGCCATTCCCTTCTCCAGGGAATCTTCCCAATCCAGGGATGGAACCCAAGTCTCCCACATTGTAGGCGGATTCTTTACCCTCTGAGCCACCAGGGAAGCCGAGTGATACAGAGTGAAAAAAACATTCCCATGGGATACAGTGACTGGGAATATGCACATCTTTTTTAAAGTATATTTCAGAGCAAGCACCTTGGAGTAGGAGACATTTGATTCTGGATCTGAAAGGTGAAAAGAAACCAAATGTACAAAGATCAACATTCTAGGCAGAGGGATCAACATTACAATGGTTCTGAGATCTTGAGATCTCTGAAAAACATGCTTTGATACAAAATGATGTTACATTTACATTAATATGCACTCTATAAAGACCTGATAGTAAAGGAAAAAGTTAAGCAAGATAACATTTTATTGAGAACACAAAATCTTCAATCAAAAGTTTTATCACTAGATTTTCAGATTGTGTAAAAACTAAAACTAGATTTTGCACATCATTCCACAAATTAAAATACTCAAACATCAGTGTTTAGAAAAGACTATTTGAAAAAGGATTTGTAGACATTCTATTTGTCCTATTTTCAAAATCTTCCTAGACAGGATAGACAGCTACTACATATAATATGTGTGAAATGAATAAGGTATATGTGACCTTTGCAATAAAAAGGTCTGAAATTTTATGTAATTACAGGCATGCTGAATGAACACATCAGAATAATGTGCCACTGTCATCAAATATTTTCATATACATGTGTAAGCCATTTTGCACAATGGTTTCAGCTCACTATGTATGTAATTAAATTGTAAGGTGCACTAAGGGCTGCTGCTGAGCTGAAATTTTGTTTTTGCAGTATAAAGAATGGGATAGAAAACATAGTCTTGTGAATATCAAAGTACTTTTTGAGACAATTAAATCTCATCAAAGAGGTCTCCTGGACTACTATTTCTTAGAGTTTCTAAGGACATGTTTTCAGCTGGGCCATGATCCTTTTTCGGCATCTCAGGTAGTGGAGGATCAAGCCTAGAGTAAAAAGAAAAAAATCAAAATAATTTTATTTTGAAAACCTACATACAGAATAAAAGAAAATTTTAAGAGACACGTAAGTGAAATAAAAGTTAAACCCTGCTTCCAAACTGTTGCATTAACATAAAGATAAATGAAAGGAATTTAATTTCTTTACCTGCTTTGGAATTAATCTGCCTCTTTTCTGAGCTAATGAAAATTCAAAGACCTTACAACAGTATTCGTAATTAAGGTCAAGAAATAAGATATCCTCTATGCTGTATTTTTATGTCAAGATACAGAAGGTTTCTCAATCCTTTTCTTTAATAATTTCAAAACAATTTACATTTTCCTTCAGCTCCTTTAAATTCTAACTATGAACATGCATTTTGAAGCTCAACAGCAGGAAGTTCTGATCACATAAATTTCTTTTAGGGGTCATTCAATTGTATATGTGTGTATAATGCCTTGTTGTATTAACAGCTGTTGATGAAATGCAGTTGGTCCACATTCATTTATTGAATCTACGTATCTTCATTTAGTGAGTGAATTTCTTCAGTTTCAGTACTGCAGTTACTATATCAATGGACTAACCTCTATATTTACATAAATATTCTGAGTCCTAGGGCAAAAGGCATGATCACTAACTCATAATTAGTCTTAAAAGTGGTGAACTGGAAGGTAACAGCTTAATCAAAAGAAGAGCTTAGGAATGTATATTTATGCCCTTGTATGAACCTTGTTAGCATCAACCCAGTAGTATGCAAATAAATACCCATATTTCCAACCACAAAGTTTGGTATAGCTAAAAAAGAACAGGATTTGAAGTCAGGACTCTTAGGTTGGAATCCAGGTCTATTTCTTATTAGCTAGGTGACTTCAGGCAAGTTATTTAACCTAAATGGACCTCTGTTCTCTCACCTGTAAAACTGAGATAATAATACCTGCCTCAGAGGTGGTCTAAAGATTAAATGAGATATTATAAATGAAAATGCTTATAAATTCCTACAAAACATTTGGAAACTATTATTTTTAGCCCTTGATACAACATAAACTATAAAAGTGCTCCTGCTAATAGCTTCTTTAATTTAAAAGAATAATCAACTAAAAATCCACAAATGTTGAGTGTGTTTAGATGAGTATTTCCAAAAGCCTGTACTCACACTTAGTTGTACAGATTGCTAAAGATGAATCCTCTACAGGGTCCTCCTTGGCCTCCTGACTGCATACAATTAATCATGGCTGGCTGCCATTAGATCTGGGACAGCTCTGTCTTATCCTGAGCAAGCCAAGTTCAGAAAACATAACCCTCACAGGAATGCTGAAATGCTAGGCATTAGTACATTCTCCAGATGACAAGTACAACCCTCTGGGAGAATCAGTATTAAAATTAACAACAAATATTAACATAATTACTGTAACATGTAATTAAATTTCTGAAAATATATTCTATAGAAGGAGAAAACTATACAGTACAGAACAAAAGCATAATTATTACATGTATAAGTTCTCAATGTCAACTCAAAACACATTACACATTTTTGTCTAGCCCTAAATGTCTTAGAATTACTTTTTCTTCTAGCAAAAGAGAGAGTTGAATTATTTCAATTAAAAAGTCATACATGGAAAAACTTCTGTAATTTTATTCATAGTCTAGACACTGTACAAGCACAACACAGACAGCCATCAATTTAGTTAAAAAAAAAAAAAAAAAAAGCAGTATAGGACAAAGGGACCGCTCTGAAGTGGCAAGTTTGAAGGGAACCGATCCCTATTTCTCCATTTCAGATTTCCATCTCTTTCTAGCCATGAGGAGCCCAGGAAATAGATTTTGACTCTTTTGTTCTTAGTGTCTAGTACATAGTAGGTGCTTAGTGAAAGCTGTTCCACGAATGGAGATCACTGTTCTACAGATTTCATATCTGTGGTAAGTGAAGAAAATAAATTTAGAACTCTCCCACACCCAGATAAAAAGTTTAAACATTTTTATAAGTAACATGTTTATTGAAAGACTTTATAAAAATTCTGAAAAGCATGAAAAAGAAAATTAAAATGTCCACCATCCTGCTTTGCATTGTGTTTTCATGTTTTTCTTTACAAATATGAGATTATATATATAATTTTGCAGCTTAATGTTTTTACTCTAAAATATATTATCAATATTTCTGCATGTTGAAAAATATAGATCTATTGTTGCTGTTGTTGCTGTTGAGTTGCTCGGTCATGTCTGGCTCTTTGCAACTTCATGGACTGCAGCACATCATATTTCCCTGTCCTTCACTATCTCCTGGAGCTTGCTCAAACTCATGTCCATCAAGTCAGTGATGCCATCCAGCCATCTTGTCCTCTGTCATCCGCTTCTCCTCCTGCTTTCAATCTTTCCCAGCATCAGGGTCTTTTCTAATGAGTTACTTTCTCAACAGATGGCCAAAAGATTGGAGCTTCAGCATCAGTCCTTCCAATGAATATTTAGGACTGATTTCCTTTAGGATTGACTTGTCGGATCTTCTTGTGGTCCAAGGGACTCTCAAGAGTCTTCTCCAACACCACAGCTCAAAAACATCAATTGTTTGTCATTCAGACTTCTTTATGGTCTAACTCTCACATCTATACATGAATACTGGAAAAACCATAGCTTTAACTATATGGACCTTTGTTGGCAAAGTAATGTCTCTGCTTTTTAATATGCTGTCTGGGCTTGTCATATCTTTTCTTCCAAGGAGCAAGCACCTTTTAATTTCGTGCCTGCAGTCACCATCTGCAGTGATTTTAGAGACCAAGAAAATAAAGTCTCTCACTGTTTCTGTTGTTTCCCCATCTATTTGCCATGAAGTGATGGGACTGGATGCTATGATCTTAGTTTTCTGAATGCTGAGTTTTAAGCCAACTTTTTCACTCTTTTTCACGTTCATCAAGAAGCTCTTTAGTTCTTCACTTTCTGCCATAAGAGTGGTGTCATCTGCATATCTGAGGTTATTGATATTTCTCCCGGCAATCTTGATTCCAGCTTGTGCTTCATTCAGCCAGGCCGTTTGCATGATGTACTCTGCATATAAGTTAAATAAGCATGGTGACAATATACAGCCTTGACGTACTCCTTTCCCAAATTGGAACCAATCCACTGTTCCATGTCCGGTTCTAACTATTACTTCCTGACCTGCATACAGGTTTCTCAGGAGGCAGGTGAGGTGGTCTGGTATCCCCATCCCTTTAAGAATGTTCTACAGTTTGTTGTGATCCACACAGTCAAAAGCTTTGGTGTAGTCAATGAAGCAGAAGTAGATGTTTTTCTGGAACTCTCTTGCTTTTTTGATGACCCAATGGATGTTGGCAATTTGATCTCTGGTTCCTCTGCCTTTTCTAAATCCAGCTTGAACATCTGGAAGTTCTTGGTTCACAGACTGTTGGAGCCTCACTTGGAGAATTTTGAGCTCTACTTTGCTAGGGTGTGAAATGAGTGCAATTGTGTGGTAGTTTGAACATTCTTTGGCATTGCCTTCCCTTGGGATTGGAATGAAAACTGACCTTTTCCAGTTGTGTGGCCACTGCTGAGTTTTCCATATTTGCTGGCATATTAAGGGCAGCACATTAACAGCATCATCTTTTAAGACTTGAATAACTCAGCTGGAATTCCATCACCTCTGCTATACTCACCATTAATTTTAAATTGTTTGTACTAACAATTAATCCACTGATGACTGTTCAGGTTGGTTCTATTTCTTAATGCTCTTATAAATAATACAACAATTAAAATTCTTATACCCATATCTTAGAATATTTATCATATTATTTTTTCATGAACATGTTTATTCCAAGCACTCATGCTAAGAGGTGAAATCTGAAAGCAAATAACTCAGAGAACCTGTACCTAAAGTCTTAATAGAAATTGAGCTAAACAAGTATTTTTAAAATGGGAGTTCCTCTATTTCTAATTAAATTGCAACCATTAGTTATGACCCACTTTAAGTTCTAAATCTTCCCTGAAGACTTTTCTTTTTTTGTTTTTACTTTTCAAATTGAGGTTAGTTTTTATTTTCTCTGATCATTTAAAGTACCTAATGTCTGCATCCAATGTTTCAATACATAGTTTTTCATTCAATCAATACTTAAGTATGTACTACGATTAGCTCACTGTGTTAGGGAAATATATCAAATTTGATAAAGGTTACACATAATTTCTGCCCCTCAGGAAGCTTTCAGTTAAACTTTTTACTTTCTCCATTTTTTTTCAAATATGTTTTTTCATCCTCAACATTTTATAAGTAGCTTTAAGGCAAGGATTGTAATATAATTTGTTCACAAAATTCCTTTAGGAGTGTTATAAACATTATATTAAGACTTTGGATTCAAGTATATTTTTAGTTTTTATGGACAACATGGTTCAATGGAAGAATTCTGAATCCAAGGTTGGGAGATCTTTATTTATGCTTTATCACATTAAGGTTTTGGCAGGTGATGGCACATTTCTGGATTTCAGTGTCTTATTTTAAGTTGTAGAAGTTAGGGTTAATATAAAAGATCTTGGAGTTCCTTTAGTCCCTAAATTCTGAGACAGTTATGCTCAAATAGACTACTTTGCAAAATGCAAGCTCTCAACAAATACCTGTGGAATAAAATGAAAACTATGAATTAAAAAGGAAAGGTTAATGACAGAATGAGAAATCATCATTGCACAAAGGCTAAAGTATAAGGACTTTTCAAATAAAGTGAATAAATGAAGCTTCTCCAGAACATGACAGCCTTATTAAAAAATGGCTATAGCCTCAATACGGAGAAGGCAATGGCACCCCACTCCAGTACTCTTGCCTGGAAAATTCCATGATGGAGGAGCCTGGTAGGCTGCAGTCCATGGGGTCGACAAGAGTTGGACACGACTGAGTGACTTCACTTTCACTTTTCACTTATTGGAGAAGGAAATGGCAACCCACTCCAGTGTTCTTGCCTGGAGAATCCCAGGGACGGTGGAGCCTGGTGGGCTGCCGTCTATGGGGTTGCACAGAGTCGGACACGACTGAAGCGACTTAGCCGCAGCAGCAGCATAGCCTCAATAATATAGTTTCAGAGAGTTCTATGTTTTATAACTTGATTTCACACTGCATTAAAACACACACAAACACACACACACTAGAGCTTGAATCAAACTGCATTCATATCAGATCAGATCAGTCACTCAGTGGTGTCCGACTCCCTGCGACCCCATGAATCGCAGCACGCCAGGCCTCCCTGTCCATCACCAACTCCCAGAGTTCACTGAGACTCACGTCCATCGAGTCAGTGATGCCATCCAGCCATCTCATCCTCTGTCGTCCCCTTCTCCTCCTGCCCCCAATCCCTCCCAGCATCAGAGTCTTTTCCAATGAGTCAACTCTTCGCATGAGGTGGCCAAAGTACTAGAGTTTCAGCTTCAGCATCATTCCCTCCAAAGAAATCCCAGGGCTGATCTCCTTCAGAATGGACTGGTTGGATCTCCTTGCAGTCCATTACCACCATCTAATTAATAGTGTAGATCAAAAGTTAGACTGGCACAAGAATTATTCATCCTGGGAAAGCTTCCCTAAAATGTTAGAATGAATAATTGACTTTCTCTTGTAAATTTCTGGGAGTTGGATTATCAACAACTTTTAAAATGATATTTCTAGTTATTGGCTCATTTTGTAAAGAAATTTTCTCAGTAAAGTTTAACATTGATATCAGCATGGCTGTTAATATCAGTCTTTTCTTATCAAATGAGAACCATTAGTATTGTTTAGAGTGAACTACTTGCATTTTATAACATACTCTGAAAATAATATTTCTGAAAAAATGTCAATGAGCCAGTTTGAGCAGACTGAGAGGTTCAGGAAGATGTATAATGATTGATGGCATTATGACACTTGAAAAATTATTCTCCTTTGACTGTGACATGAACAATGGTTCTAAAGTCAAAAACCAAAAGTCAGTTTGTATGTGGGCTAACTGGAGAAGGAAATGGCAACCCACTTCAGTATTCTTGCCTGAGAAATCCCATGGGCAGAAGAGCTTGGTGGGCTATAGTCACGGTGTTGGAAAAGAGTCAGACATGACTTACTGACTAAACAAGAAGAACAAACTGTACATGATACACATACAATTCAATTCCAGGTGAACTGGACAATTAATGAGAAAAGGCCAAACTTTAAAGCATTTAGAAGAAAATATGTTTAGGATCTTAGGATAGTGATGTTCTTTTTTTTTAAGGCAGAAAGTGAAACCATGAAGATAAAGATAGATAAATTCAATTACATTAGAAGCATAAGAAATAAGTACAAACATCTTAAAGAGATGGAAGAAATCACAAATTGAGAGGAAATACTGCAACATATGCTACTAACAAAGGATTATTATCCAAAGGTACAAACAATTAAAAAAAACCCCAACATAATTTAAAAGCATATGCCAAAGACTACAGAAACTTCCAAGAAGAGGGAACAGTGGGGCCAAATAAGCATATGATAATTATCTCAACTTCATTAGAAACGAAGGAAGTTTCAACCAAGCAAATAAAAAACAGGATAAAGTATTTTATACCAGATTAGGAAAAACAAAAATGTCCAACAATAGCAAAGATCACAGAGAACATGAAATGACAAGAATGAATTACTACTGGCTGGAGTGCAAACATTTGAAACCACTTTAGATAACAATTTGGCAATAACTGTCCAGGTATATGAAGATTTATGTACTTATAACCAGGAATTCTGCTTCTAGTTACATACTCTGGCAAATATTTGCATATGTGTGTCAGGAGATAGTAAACAAATGTGCATTGTTTATAATAGTGAAAAACTGAAAACCCCCCAAATTTCTCTCTACAGAAAAAATGAGCAAGTAAATTATAGAATTTTCACACAATGGCATGCACACATGCATGAATCTCAAACGTGAGATGTTGAGCAAAAAAGCAAGGCACAAAATAATACACAATATGGTTCTATCTACTTAAAGTCAAAAATACGCAAGACTATATATATAATGTTACTCTTGGAACACTGGTATGCATGTATCTGTGTATACACGTAATAGTTTGGGATCTTATTTGTTCTCTCATTACAATGCTCTCAGATTTTGGAGTCTTGTGATTTTGGCTGTTGTGAAGATGGTGACACAGAAGGGGCAAGTTGAGTACTATGCATAAAGGATTCCATTTCAGTTATAATGAGTCAGCCTGAAGTGACCACACGATACCCAAATAGAGACAGATGCTGAGTAGGTAAATGCTTATAATATATAAGCTTATAAATGTAGAGCTCAGGGGAGATTACTGGACTACATGTACAGAGATAGCAGTCACTGTCATATCACTGGCCGCTAAAGACAAATGAGTTGAAGAGACTCCCAGAGATAGTCTACCAGAGACAAAAAGTTTGGTATAGAATCCTGTGCATGTGTGCGTGCTCAGTCACGTCCGACTCTTTGAGACTCCCCAGACTGTAGCATGTCAAGCTCCTCTGTCCCTGGGATTTCCCAGGCAAGAATACTGGAGTGGGTTGCCAGTTCCTTCTTCCAGGGGATCTCCCAACCCAGGGATCAAATTCATGTCTCCTGCACTGACACATGGGTTCTTTAGCACTGAGTCAATGTGGAAAGCCTTATAGAATCTCAGGAAATGTGAAAATTGCAGAGGCAGATGGCAAGAGAGAGAGATGAATAAAAGATTGAAATTGAATGATTCAAAAGTTATGGGGAGAATTAGGGAAGAGAGTTGTCGCAGAAGCCAAGAACCCAGTGTTTTCTGTATGCCCACGGCTTGTGCTACTCCCATTTCCCACCCAAAATGCTGGGTTTCCATACAACTTTGACTGCTGAATCTGTAAACACACATTAGGTAAATTGTTTCACCACTAAGAATTATCTGGAGTTGAAAAGAATAACCTGGAAGGATGTTGTTATGCTTGTGATTCATTATAGACAAGAAGAACAGACAATGTTTTCTTTGGGGAGGAAAGATAGTCTTAAACTCTCAGACTGCAGCCATCACAGCAAAAATCTAGCCAAATGGCCAATGGTCAATGCCTGCCTGGCCACCAATGTAAGGCATCTGAAGTAGCTCTTTCTCTCGCATTATGATGAAAATTATATCTATATCTATCTATCTATAAACAGAGAGAGAGAGAGCGAGAGAGAGCTTTCCTTTACTACCAACTTGCCTGACACCCACACATCTCATCTCTGACTCTCCTCTGGGACTGGGTAAAGGTCAGATGTGCAGCAGGGATGAAGATGAGAGATGAGGTAAGGGCAACGCAATGGAGACAAACAGAACTGAGCACTGGCTGGGACATACATTACCTGGCAATAAGAAAAGTCAAGTACTTAATGGGTTGTTTTTCAGAATGTAACAAATCAAACCATCATCAAAATGATGACAAAAAACAGGCAAGTCCAAGTATTAGGTACTTGCTACTATCAAATAACTAGGCAGCTATCATACCGGCCTTGAGAGTTGCCTTTATGGAACAAACTCAGAGAAACATCTTTTAAATGCAAAAGTTATAAATAATGGGCTTAAAGATTTGACATTACCAAAGTTACCACTGTATTTTCAAGTTAAATATTAGTATTTTAAAAAATATTTGAACCTCAAATAAACGGGAAAATAGCTACACATTTCTAATTGACCTTATAAAAACCAAAAGTGTCTCCCAAATAAATTAACAGACTGAAGTCATCAGGATTCAGTAAAACAAGTGTTGAACATTGTCTGGAATTCAACAGGCCAAGACAGCATTTCACTGGTCTGAGAAAATGAAAATAAGCTGAAGCTTTTTTTTTCTGGCAACCAAAATGGCAAATAAAATAAACTGCATTAGCTATTTTCAATTAAATTCCTAAACATTTTTTTCTAATGAATATTCCTTTGCTGTTTATCAAGAACAATATGAAAATAGAAATATGCTTTGAAATGAGTAATTTTGAATAAAACACAGAAAAGAGAATTATGAAGAGTAAACAACCAATGCTAAAATGCACTTGTATGTCTTATAGATATTGGGAAAGAATGATTATACAATTTCTCTGTAAAATATTCATATTATGAGTCCAAAAATAAGATTATCTAGTTCTATCCAACTCAACATCTAAAGTCACAAGACATTAAGATAAATACGTCCATAATCCACAACCATGCCAGAATTTATGCAAGAATTTCATGATAAATTGAAGGATTTTGTCCTTCTTACTTTATTTAGATAAATAACATTACTCTGATAATTCATTAGATGAGCAATATCGAAGTCCATACATACTTTAAAAAAATTAATACTTGAAAAATCTTATGTTAAACTTTCTGTATTCCTTACAAGTTTTGAAGTGGTATAGGTGACATTTGCTTCTAGTGATCTGTGCCTATAAAAGTAGAAAATTGTCATATTAATAGAAAATGATTTTCTACAACTTTAGTTTTAAGATAGGCCACTGTTTTTTGCTACTTGGTGTGCTACAAGTGAAGTTTCCCTCACTAGACTAGAAGCTTCTCAAGTAGAATGACTCTGCTTTACACACCCGAGCTCATACATGTTCCAATGAATTCATGTTTTAATTAACAAACAAATAACCAAATGAGGTAAACAGTATTATCAAGAAGGCTCAGTAAGTTAAGCAACCTGCTCAAAGCCACACAGCCAGTAAACACGCATGTGAGCAGGCAGGCAAGTCAACAACGGGATGAGGACATTAGTCTAGGTTTCCCTTACTCCCAAATCCATACCCTTCTTGTTACATCTGTGTACGGGAGTCATTCATTCTTATTTCTATTTCAGAGGAAGGCAGCTTGGTGTTGTTCAGTGTGTCTGAAAAAGTACTCTAAATGAAAAAGATTTCACTCTAAAAAAATGAAATCTGTGGTCCAAAATGTTTGGAAAATATTTATTTTTCTCCATTAAGTCCTGTAAGTGTTTCATGTGTATATTATACATTTAAAGCTATTGAAGTTCTTCCATAAACTTGTTTAATTATTAAGTAAAATGAAAGCAAGGTACAGGAGAGTATATGTAGAAAACTAGAGTGTGCATGTACACACACACACATATTTATATGTATTGTGTATGTGCATTTATATATATATATATGTAATATCAGAATATCTCTGGAAGGATTCACAAGAAACTAGCAATGGCTAATTCTGGAGAGAGGAACTTGAGCTGAAGGATGGATAATTTTTGCTGGATATTCTCTTAAACTATCAAGATTTAAAAAAACTATTTATACACAGATTATATTTTTAATGTTTTATGAAAAAGAAATGTAGATTGGTTATCCTGTTTTACAAATGAATTTGGCAGCCGAAACCTCTTTTTTCACTCTCTCTCAACTACTAATATCCCAAGAAACTAGTGTTTCTGGAACAGCCTGCATTGATTTCTTTCTCTAGAATGTAACATCTACTAGCCTGAACCCAAAAACGTATTATAGTGGTCCAATGAAGGAAATTAAAAACACAGAAAACACACACACACATACATAACTCTACTTAAGGCTACCCAAAGAAGTGGAAAACACATGGGCAGAAAATAATGCCCTGCCACGGAGGTTAGCGACTCCTAATGAACCAGGGACCAGGAGTGATCGTTTTGCCGCAATGTGGAACCAGCTGTTGGTTTCCTGCTGCTGCTGTAACTAATTACCATAACACAGCAGCTTAAAACAACACAAATTCATTATCTTACAGTTCTGGAGGTCAGCAATCTGACCCACGTCTCACTAGGCTAAAATGAAGTTGTTGGCAGAGCTGTGTCCTCTCTGGAAGCCCCAATGGAGAGTTTTCCAGAGGCTACTCCCTTTCTCCATCCTCAAAGCCAGCAATGGCAGATGGGCACCTTCTCCTAGCATCTCACTCTGACCCTGCTTCCTTGGTTTCATTTCTTCCTCTGACTCTTCTGCCCCTCTCTTCTATAATAGCCTTTGTGATACACTGGACCTATCTGGTTAATCCAGGATAATTTAGCCACTTTTAGGGTCAGCTAGTTAGTGACTTTAATCTATCTGCAACCTTAATTTTCTTCTAAATTTCTTCTTAAATTTCTTCATGTGCTCTAACATAGTGTCAGTTTCCAGGAGTTAAGAGGTAGACATCTTTGTACTGGGGGCATGGAGGAGGGAGCATTAGTCTAGTCTTAACTTGGTTATGGCTCAAATATTATTCTAATCTATGAGTTTAAACGTTTCAGGATCACTTAAAAGAGAAACAGACCTGAGTAAGTACAGGACTCCCAAGGCCCAGAGCTAAAAGAAACCTCCAAGCTGATTGGAGGAGACATCTGCAAGGTCTTTGCAATATGAACTGAAATGCAAAACAATCCACACTGGGGCTTCTTATCTAGAGATGAACTGAACCGGAATCATTGAGAGAGGCTGGCAGTCACATAATCCATCATCTACTCTATCCACTATTTACTGCGTGCTTACCATGGGTCAGCAGAGAAGGCAATGGCACCCCACTCCAGTATTCTTGCTGGAAAAGCCCATGGGCAGAGAAGCCTGGTGGGCTGCAGTCCATGGGGTCTCTAAGAGTCAGACACGACTGAGCAACTTCACTTTCACTTCTCACTTTCATGCATTGGAGAAGGAAATGGCAACCCACTCCAGTGTTCTTGCCTGAAGAATCCCAGGGACGGGGGAGCCTCGTGGGCTGCAATCTATGGGGTCGCACAGAGTCGGACACGACTGAAGTGACTTAGCAGCAGTGACAGTACCATGGGTCAGAGACTGTGCGAGATGCTTGGGATACAAAGGGAATAAACAAATGCTCCAAGGCAGAGGTAACCGTGAGTGCTGAGCTCCCCTGAATCTACACTAACAACAGCCTTTGTCTAGGGGGTAACAGCTGCTTCACTGACAGCTCTAATGAGTGAGGTTGTTAAAGAACCACAGACAATGCCACCTTCATGGGTGTATGACTATGCTGTCAGTCACACAAGGCCACAAGCTTAGAGGGGCTTCATCTCTGCTTTCATGTTCTGTTGTCACTATCTTCAAATTCTTAATAATCCTGAACAAAGGGGCTCTGCGTTTTCATTTTGCACTGGGCCTGCAAATTATTATAATCTGTCCAAACCCGGCACTTTCACTGACCTTTGTACACCAGACTCAAATCAAACCTAACAACTGCTCATATTTATTTGGGGCCAATAAACAATGGGACTCAAAAAAAAAACTGGTTATGTACTGCTGTATGGACTCATGCTGTCCTCTTCAGAACCTAGTTTTGATCCTTAATTACCCTAATCACCAGTAAACCTCTTTTCTAACATTTAAAAAGCACTTGCTTTTTTTCTTCAGGGAGATACTTGAATTTTTACACTGGTAGTTTTTTTTTTTTAACCTATAAATAAATAAGAATGAATACAGTTTCCTGCCAAATAAATACTCTGCTTTGTGAGGTTTCTCCTTCTCCTCCCTTGCCTTCTCTTTCTCTCTTGAAGTTCTGTGGTCTTTTGTTTTACAGTAAGAGAATTTGGTTTCTATTTTAATTAGATTTGCCCATTATTTTTGTACTTGGTAGTGGACTCGATTCTTAGTATTCTCAAAATTACCCACTCTAATTAATTCCTTGGCTCACAAAGCAGCAAACATGTCATGAGTGCCATCCTGTGCTGTGACCTACCTATCTCCTTCTCTTCTGACCTATTGAGTATCGGTCTGCCCCAAATCGTTCCTGAATATTTTTCTGGGCTTTTCATGGAATGGGTGACCCAGGATCATGTGGCAGCCAGACGTGTTAAAGGAGACAAACTATCTTGGACAATCATCAACTTCATATGACTTATACATAAAATGAGTATCATATAAATGATACAGAAAAAAGAACAAACAAAAAACATTTCTTCACAAAGGATACCCATAATGTGGTATTACTGGCAAATGTAGAGGGTCTCTGCTCAAATTCTGGGAGATGTTCTGTCTGTCTTAAGGAAATGTGCCAGAAACTGTGAGAAGGCAGATGGAAGCAATCTACAAAATTCTGAGGATTCTGATTTTGAATTAAAAAGATTAAACTTTACAGTTGACTTTAAAAATACAACCAAAGTGTAAAGTAAAACTATTGTATAGAATGTTTTTAAAACAACTCACTATACGTCACAACTGGTGACAAGTCACTGTGAGATAAGGCAGAACAAGCCATGGAGGATTCAGTCTATGTGCTCAGAATGACCTATCTGCATTTTTTGCCCTTAAAGAGTTTATTACATGTATAGTATCACAATTTCAAGAAAAGCTCAGAAGTCACAACTAAACTGCAATCCAGTCCACACAGAAAGCTGTTGACTACAGTTGTGTGTTATATTTATATAACTATCTTTACTAAGTACTACACACTCTCTCACTGTGATATCTTTATGATTACATAAATTACCAACTTTTTTCAAGAATTTTTTTTTAGTGAACTAATGTTTATTTTGAGGAAGTAGCATAAATGCAACATATGGTTCCAGTAGTGTTTTAACTGGTACAATTTGGTCTTATTTCTTTAAATGTCCCACTGCAATCAGAGTCTCTTTAAAAATGTAAAAATAATCATAATTATCCAAAATTCATAGTGGATGAAGCTTTTACATGGCATTCAGAAGTATCATTAACAAATGTAATGAGATCAATGTTTTGTAAAAGCATTGGTTTGATTTGCCAAAATGTATGACTGGCTGTAGCATTTAATTATTAAGGCTTGAACAGACACATTCAGTAAATAACTGATTAGCAATTTAAATAAACATTGTTACCTAACTGATCTTATTTTGCTCTTATAAGAAAACTATGTATGTATGTATCTCGGCTTTGATCATCTGCAATCTGAACTATATAATTACTGACTTTTCTCCTTGCCTTTTATTGTTTTCTCCTTCAGCCCATCTTCCAACTGCTATGAATGAACTACCTTGCTACAACACAAGTCTGATTATTACTTTGTACTCCAGCAAGGCTTTAGTTGAAACTCCCTTGGCATACCAAAAAAAATTATTACAAAATGTCTAGCTTCATGTCTGCCTTTTTGGCTCTAACTAGCCAGTGCACTTCCACAACCAACTTCTTGTCATCCACCAAATGCATCATTCAGTCTCCATTGCCATAGTTTTCCATACTGTTCCCTCAGTTTGAGAACTCTTTCTCCTACCTTCTTTACTTGGTAGGCTCCTACTCTTCACTAAAAGCCAAGTTCAGCTGTCCTTGCTTCTGGGAAACCTTCCTAGGCAGAGGAATTAATTATCTTCTGTTCTACAGCAGCACATCTTAAATCAAGTAGGTCTTTGTTCCTGTAACCACCGCGGTGTAACAAACCACCCTCAACTTAGTGGTACAAAACAATGATAATTTTATTACGATCATACTTTCTGTGAATCAGAAATACGGAAAGGGCACAGTGAGGATAGTTTGTTGTTGTGCCTTGGTGTCCAGGCCTTAACTGGGGGATACTGGAAAACTGGGCTGACACAGTGGCTGGGAGTTGGAGTCCTCTTAAAGCTCATTCACCCATATCTGGTGCTTGGCTGGGAGCCCTGAAAGACTAGGACTGGTTCCTAGAGACTCTTCAGTGGCCTGGCTTCCTTGTAGCCCGGCAGCCTAGGTAGTCAGGCTTCTTCCATGAAAGCTTAGGGCTGTAAGCATGAGGTGCCACTGCTGACTTCTTGTTCAGTTGCTCCGTCATGTCCAGCTCTTTGCGACCCCACAGACTGCAGCACGCCAGGATTCCTGTTCTTCACTATTTCTCGGAGTTGGCTTAAACTCATGTCTATTGAGTCGATGCCATCCAACCATCTAATCCTCTGTTGCCCTCTTTTCCTCCTGCCCTCAATCTTTCCCAGCATCAGGATCTTTTCCAATGAAAGTATCAGAGTTTCAGCTTCAGCATCAGTCCTTCCAATGAGTATTCAGGGTTGGTTTCCTTTAGGATTGAGTGGTTTGATCTCCTTGCTGTCCAAGGGATTCTCAAGAGTTTTCTCCAGCACCACAGTTTGAAAGGATCAATTCTTTGGTGCTCAACCTTCTTTATGGTCCAGCTCTCACATCCATACATGACTACTAGAAAAACCATAGCTTTGACTATGTGGACTTTTGTCAGCAAAGTGATGTCTCTGGTTTTTATCCTCTGATAAAGCAAAAGCATCACTTCTTCTGCATTCTACTGTTTACAAACACATCAAAAGCCCATCTAGATTTAAAGGGAAGAGACATAGAAACCACTTTTAAAGGAAGGAATATCAACCACAGACTTTAATTCTGCACATCTTTGGTCACTTATGTTGCAAGCAATTGGAGAACAAGGACTATGATTTAGAATCAGTTTCTTTCAAAATTTGGCACAATTCCTAAAAGAACAAACTGTGTGTGTTGAAATAGACTAAGAAATGTCTTGTTGAGGGTGTTTGCCTTTTTTCTCTTAGAGCTGAGCATGAAAAAAGCTTTAGCTAGTTTCATACACAATTTGCACAGAATAAAAACCATTCCAGATCAGAAGGGCAACTCTAGATTTTTAGAAATGCAATCACATAAAACTTATATTTAAGGAAGGAAATTTTAATTTCTTACAGCTTTTGCTGACCATTAGTTAGCTCACTTTCCATTATGAAGTAACTTATTTTTTTTTTCAAGTAGTTTTGGATGTTTACAAATTTATATGCTTACCAGTTCACACAAATACCACTAAGTTTGGTTATACTCCACTTCACTGGAATGTTTGGGAAGGGAGATCTATGGTTAAATGAATGGTGTTTCAATCCTCGTGGCTAAAACCCTCACTAGCAAATGCTGGTCAACTTCTAAGTAAACACACACTCAAAAGACTCTAGTTAGTTGGATTTTCTATTAAGTTTCATTAAACTGTTGTTCTTGTTATTATTATTACTTAAGCTTTAGGACTGTTGATTAATCTAAACTTCTGCTATCTGCTTATTGAGAAACTACAAGGAAAAATAAGAAGCAATTACACTTTCATTCCTACTGCAAGTAAAATTCAGAAGTGAAATAACATCTTCAGCTCCATGCATCCTTTACTCTGAGAAGAAATGTGACTCCTGTTAGCAACAGGGAATTATCACCCACAATCTCACCATCAATGACCAATGAAGAAGAGGGGTCAGATTTCAAAAATCAGAAACCATAAACAGAAATTAAAATGTTACACCAAGAAATTCTAACACTTGTTTGGAATTAGGAAAAGCTGTCATCCATAAATTCACATGTGGCCCCAAAAGACAACCATGAAAATTGAACAGGCTATAGACATGCAAGGAAAATAGTCAGTGAGATTCTACAGCCTGATCATAATGTCCCTTAAATATATATATATATATATATATAAAACCCCCAAAGTCTTCTCAAAATGTTAGTGGGCCTCTATGGATGGAGAAACAGAGAAACTTTCAAAATCTTCTTTTATTTATTTATTTTTTCTTTATTTTTATTTTTTCCACTTTACAATATTGTATTGGTTTTGCCATACATCAACATGCATCTGCCATGGGTGTACACGTGTTCCCCATCCTGAACCCCTCTCATTCTTTTTTTTTTTTTTTTTGGCTTTCTGTAAAAACAGGCCCCTTTATCAAACTGAAAAAGAAGAAAGATGTTTGGCATTTCCTAATCTATTACTGAACATGTTTCTCTTAATGTAACTAAGAAATTTGGAAGTGACTAGAAGGAGCACTAAAGATTCCATTTGTAAGAATCTTAAATTTCCAGAAGGCAGGAACCACGGTTGTCTTTGTGTAGTTTAACCACACACAGGAGATTAATGATTTAGGAAAGAATTGTTTTTAACAAAGTGTTTTTGAACAAACTAAGGATATTGTTTAGAAATGTTATAAATAATAGATTTTTCTCAGATCACAAAGACTACTTAGCCTACAATATAAACAAACTATTAGAAAATATTAAGGAGAACTAGCAGTCAACATAATTATAATAACCTGTTTTTCATACATTCCTTACTTCGATTAATATTTTTTTATTCAATTTTATTTTATTTTTTTTTAATTTTATTTTATTTTTAAACTTTACAATATTGTATTAGTTTTGCCAAATATCGAAATGAATCCGCCACAGGTATACCTGTGTTCCCCATCCTGAACCCTCCTCCCTCGATTAATATTTTATCAGTGTAAGGCACTATGCTAGCCTATGAGATGAACAAATAAAACATAATCTCAGAATTTGAAAATCTCACAGTCCAGCTGAGCAAAAATGTATTTCAATCATTAAATATAACATGCTGTGATCAAGTATGTACATAGTATTGATTTATAAGGTTAAAAAACATTTTAAGTTCAAAAATCTAGATGTCAGGAACACATCTGTGTTTATATAAGGCTTACTTGTACTTGCAGTTGTACACATAAAAATTAACATGTTACACATAAAACGCTATTTGATGTTTACTACATGGTGATTTCCGGTAACTCCTGAAGAGATAGTTGACTGTTAAGATCAAAAATAAGCTTTATTCATAACAGTTATAACTGCTTTCTTTTTTCAAGCAACTTTTCCCATAAAGAAAATGGAATTGACTGCTATATCAGAACACTGAATATTTAAGGGAAACATTTGTTTATATTCATGAGAGTTTCATTAAAATAATAGTAGACAATATCCAGACAAATCCAATTCAAATATCCAACATTTAGGTGGGATGAGGTTAAAAGGTTATTTCCACATCTGAATTTCCCTGCTAGGTCCAAAATTATAGTATTGCATTTTCAGGATAGAAGGGAATAGAGTAACATTTAGGTTTCATTCAAAGTTATGAGTCTAGGGACTTCCCTGGTGGTCCAGTGGCTAAGATGTCATATTCTCAACGGAGGGGGCCCAGGTCTGATCCCTGGTCAGGGAACTAGATCCCACATACTACAACTAAAAACCCCACATGCTGTGACCAAGACCTGGTACAGTCAAATAAATAAATACCTAAATAAATAAACATTAAAAAAAGTTATGAATATAAATTTTCTATATTATTTTCTCTCCTTATTTTGGGTGTTGAATCATAATAAAAAAAATATTCCTTAGGGTGAAATAGTTACTTCTTAAAATAAACATTTGGTAAAAAGAAATAATGAATTTTCCTAAGTCTTCTTATGAAAACTTGAGCTTCAAATATAGAAATTTTAAAATTCTATAACATCCTAGTGGATGCAAGCAACAAAAACTGTTTGAGGTTTTTATAAAGTAATATATATGCATATTACAAAGAATTTTAAAAATTCATTAAAATAGAGTAAAATAAAGATTATCCCAGGTGGTGCTAGTGGTAAGGAAGCAATCTGCCAATGCAGGAGATGTAAGAGAGGAGGGTTCAGTCCCTGGGTGGAGGAGATCTGCTGGAGGAGGGCATGGCAACCTACTCCAGTATGCTTGCCTGGAGAATCCCAGGGACAGAGGAGTCTGGTGGGCTACATGAAGTTCATGGTGATCACAAAGAGTTGGACACGACTGAGCATCTAAGCACAAGTACAAATCTGACCCATTACAGAGGATAATTGCTTTGTGTTTGCTGGCTGATGTATGCGCCAAATTCTTTTTCTTAAACATGAAATAAATGGCTATTATTAACTTGGAGATAAGGTAAAGGTTCTTTTTTTCACAGAATTCAGGAAGAGTCAGAGTGGACAAGGCATCTGAGCCTTGTGTGCACAGGACAAATAAAAGGACAAAAACAAAACAAAGGTGATTTACTCATTGGGAAGTTTCTTATTCGCTGATATACTGATATTTTAATTCAAGGATACATAATTATGCTCCGATGTCACTCTGCCACACATGAAATTGAAGAGAATAATTTAGGAGGTAAAAAGATGACTTGATAAGAAGAGAATCTTGACCTTTTTCGGTGCAAATAAAAATCCCAACTAGAAATTTTAGATGTTCCAAGAACAACAGTTAACAGCTGTTAAATGTTCTCCTTATGCCAAGTACTGTGTTAAAATCCTTATTCATATAATTGTCACAACAATCCTATGTCCTATATGGTTTGTGTTTTCCAGACGAGAAACCAAACCTTAGATATTGAGCAACTCACCCAAGTTCTCACTATTCATAAATGGCCAATGTGGGACTCGGACCCAGGCCTGCTGGCCTTCTCCATGCTTTTAACCAGTGCCTCTTTCCCTTTTTCTCTTTGCCTCAAATGTTTTTTTCTTTCATTATTACATGCTTACACTCTACTAACCCTTGAATCCTCAGCTAAAATCCTACACCTTCATGGAACTTGCCTTGTCTCTTTGTCTTGTCACTTTGTCTCTCTGAAAATCTCATATCACACATCATTATAAAATTATCCTAATATAAAGTAAAGTAGTTCTACTCAAAAAAAGATAGCCTTATGTGTTACCTGGCTAATTATAATGTGTGAAATTGAAAGCTGGGCCATTTACAGCAAATATTTCTTAAAGTGCAAAAAGGTGTTTACAGTCAGATTATAAACTCTAATTTTCCCTAAACTCATTAACATCACCATCTTAATGGACATATACTTAACAAACATTTGAAGGTGAATTATGCTTTACTGGATATTGTCTGCATAATATTAAATTGACATGGCCACTGCCCTCTTTGAGCTTACAATCTAAAACAGATGTCATGGTATAAACAAGCATAGAAAGAGACAAAGGTGCCTACATACATCTGTTCAACAACTGAAATACAATGCATGAAATATTTATATTATGTTCCAGTCACAGTGCAAGTTGGGTGTGTGTGTCTGTCTGTGTGTGTCTGTATGTGCATGCAGAAGATTGAAATGTTCACATTCAGGGTCGAGGTAAGGATTTTTCAAATGCAGGTTTTGTCTGTATAAGAAAGAAGGCAATGGCTCACATCTGGGCAACTGGGACTTTACTACAAGAATACAGATGTCAATCACCACAAAATAACCACTGTACACATGTGAACCAGATGCTTCCATGTAAAATAACCCAGGGTGTTTCACAGATGAATCACTGAAAACGTAATTACACATCAGTCCCAGTTTATTGGTAACAGGTCCACTTATGTGGAAGCCATATGGTACTATCCATCCTGAAGTAGTGGAAAATACAAAAATGGGTTACTTTTAGATGCTAAAATATAAACTCTTCTTCTGCTGCTTTGCTGTATTATCCTTGTGGCGAGGTAAGTGATGATTACATGTGTTCAATCAAATGTCTTTGGGACAGATGTCTATTGCCGCATTTTACTAGTAAAGATTGTGCCAATAAAGTTTACATTATATCCTCTCCATTTCAAAGGAATTAACTTCAACAGAAAATAAAATGTTTAGTGACCACACAACTCTTCTATATCTAATTAATGACTGTTAGGGTAAATATTCATTTACAGTACCTCAGAATGTGAGCTCAGTATTAAACTACTACAAAGGTTTTCTTTTCCATGTAGTTTAAATATTGATTCAATATATATGCATTCATTGCAGTTAAACAAAACCCATGGAAAAGCTGTCAGGAATCATCTAAGTTCTGCAGCATTGATTCTCTGAGCTCCAAGGGTCACTAGTCTGTGTTTCATAAAGCTGTCTACCCATTTACATAATCGATGGCTTGTGTTTCGCATGTGTCAGGGCAGTGTCTGACTAGAGATGGTCCTCTTTAGTTAAAGCAAAGCCTTTTAAGAGTTTAGTTTTATTCTTCAAAGAGGCTTTTTAAAACAAATAAAATCAGCATGCCAACGTCTACTTCTATGGAAAACTCTGGTTAGGAAACGATATACCAGGAGGGCACACAGCATCAAAGGTGTCTAGAGTATTGTATCCACCCATCCCTGCTGTATTCTAAGGCTGAGGTAGAAACAGTTGGGAGTATTCTCAAATAATCTGGGCCCTTGGGACAAAATACTGAGCAGTATTTTAATGCTCTAACCAGGTGTTTGTTTTGTTTTTTTTTTTCTGTTTATTGTTTGACTACATAGTCAAAAATGCCTTGGCATATTGATTTGCTATGTCTTCCCCTTTCCATAAAAGGGAAAACTCAAATCTGTTACCTCAAATTACCCGGTGTTTTCAATAATGTAAAAAAACTTTTATGCAATGTTTGATACATACTATATAAACACATATAAGATAAAATCATCATAATAAATCAAACTAATACATTGCTAAAATCAAACTAATACATTGCTACCACTTAATTTAAAAATATAAAATCACCAATACGGGTAAATCCAACATGCTTCTTCACAACCTTCTCCCCTTGTCTGCCTGCAGAGGAATAACCTTATCCTATTATTGTGTGTTAATCATTACTTTGCCTTAAAAGGAGAGTTTTATAACATATGTCATCGTCGTCACTCAGTTGTGTCTGATTCTTTGCGACCCCATGGACTGCAGCACTCTAGGCTTCCCTGTCCACCACCAACTCCCAGACCTTGCTCAAACTCAAGTCCATTGCGTGGTGATGCCATCCAACCATCTCATCCTCTGTCATCTCTTCTCCTCCTGCCTTCAATCTTTCCTAGCATCGAGGTCATTTCTAATGGTCAACTAGAATTTCTCATAGGTAATATGCCTAGGATCTAAATTCCTAGGTCATGCTGTATGTGAATGCTTCAACCTTTTTACAGAACAATCCAGACTGTTTTTCAAAATGTTTGACCTAATTTTCATTCCCATTCAGTTCAGTTCAGTCGCTCAGTCATGTTGGACTCTTCCCGACCCCATGAATCACAGCACGCCAGGCCTCCCTGTCCATCACCAACTCCCAGAGTTCACTGAGACTCACGTCCATCGAGTCAGTGATGCCATCCAGCCATCTCATCCTCTGTCGTCCCCTTTTCCTCCTGCCCCCAATCCCTCCCAGCATCAGAGTCTTTTCCAATGAGTCAACTCTTCGCATGAGGTGGCCCAAGTACTGGAGTTTCAGCTTCAGCATCATTCCCTCCAAAGAAATCCCAGGGCTGATCTCCTTCAGAATGGACTGCTTGGATCTCCTTGCAGTCCAAGGGACTCTCAAGAGTCTTCTCCAATACCACAGTTCAAAAGCATCAATTCTTCGGTGCTCAGTCTTCTTCAGAGTCCAATTCTCACATCCATACATGACCACAGGAAAAACCATAGCCTTGACTAGACGGACCTTTGTTGGCAAAGTAATGTCTCTGCTTTTGAATATGCTATCTAGGTTGGTCTTAACTTTCCTTCCAAGGAGTAAGCGTCTTTTAATTTCATGGCTGCAGTCACCATCTGTAGTGATTTTGGAGCCCAGAAAAATAAAGTCTGACACTGTTTCCACTCTTTCCCCATCTATTTGCCATGAAGTGATGGGACCGGGTGCCATGATCTTCGTTTTCTGAATGTTGAGCTTTAAGCCAACTTTTTCACTCTCCTCTTTCACCTTCATCAAGAGGCTTTTTAGTTCCTCTTCACTTTCTGCCATAGGGTGGTGTCATCTACATATCTGAGGTTATTGATATTTCTCCCGGCAATCTGGATTCCAGCTTGTGCTTCTTCCAGGCCAGCGTTTCTCATGATGTACTCTGCATAGAAGTTAAATAAGGAGGGTGACAATATACAGCCTTGACATACTCCTTTTCCTATTTGGAACTAGTCTGTTGTTCCATGTCCAGTTCTAACTGTTGCTTCCTGATCTGCATACAGATTTCTCAAGAGGCAGGTCAGGTGGTCTGGTATTCCCATCTCTTGAAGAATTTTCCACAGTTTATTGTGATCCACACAGTCAAAGGCTTTGGCATAGTCAATAAAGCAGAAATAGATGTTTTTCTGGAACTCTCTTGCTTTTTCCATGATCCAGCGGATGTTGGCAATTTGATCTCTGGTTCCTCTGCCTTTTCTAAAACCAGCTTGAACATCAGGAAGTTCATGGTTCACGTATTGCTGAAGCCTGGCTTGGAGAATTTTGAGCATTACTTTACTAGCGTGTGAGATGACTGCAATTGTGCGGTAGTTTGAGCATTCTTTGGCATTGCCCATTAGCAGTGTTTAAAAGTTCCTGTTGATCAGGGAATTCCCTGGCAGTCCAGAGGTTACGATTCAGCACTTTTACTACTACGACCTGGGTTCAGTCCCTGGTTGAGGAACTAAGATCCAGCAAGCCACAAGGCATAGTTTAAAAAAAACAACAAAAAAAAAACAACTCCTTTCCAAAACTTGATACTCTCAGAACTTTAAATTTCTGCTAAAATGATGTTAAATGTATCTCTACAGAGATATATTAAAAGAATCTTACTTTTTAGGTTGAAAGAAAAAGGAATTTCTTTTCTTTGAAAGAAATTTGAAGTATCAAATTGAAAATAAATTGCCAATTTATTTGAAAATAAATTGCCAATGTAAGTGTCCCTGCTATCTTACTACTTTAGTGAGTCTTTGACGAGCACAAATGTCCTTATAAACATCCTCCTACTTAATCACAATACACCATCAAATCGGAAAATTAACACTGACATATTACTGCCATCTAATCCTCAGCCTCCATTCAAGTTCCAATAGTCCCCAAAAGATCCTAACAAAAGGGTTCAGTTCAAAATCACACATAACTTCAGTAGTCACATCTCTTTAGGATCCTTTCTCACTTCCTCAGTCATTTCTTGAGGTACTTTTGACAATTAAGGGCCAGTTATATTGTAGAATGACTTTTTCTTGTGGTTTGATTAAAGTTACAGACCTTTGGCAGGACAATGGCAGAAGTGCTGCTGTGTTCTTTTTATTGCAACTGCTCATGTGGTGTATGATTCTAATTTGTACCATTACTGATGCTGTTCACTTTGATCACAAGTTGGTGTCTGCCATGCTTCTCTACTCTAAAGTCTCTTGTTCCCTCTTTGTCATTAATGTGTTTTATGAAGAAATAATGAAGGTGACCATCTTTTCACATTTGAAAGTTATTTGTGTATATCTTCTCTGAAATGTCTGCTTAAGTCTTTGGCCCATTTTTCCACTGCTGCCTGCTTTTTACTTTATTGATTTAGTAAGAGAACACAAATTTTATTTCAATTATATAGGTTGCAAATATTTCATCTTCGTACCTAGTTTTTTATTTTCAAACAATACAATATTGAATTGAAGTAGTGATCATAGGAAGATTAATCTAAAAAAAATGCTTCTATTTCTCATGAGGTTTTGTTATGTACATAAGGAAATTCCTATAAAACCTTATTTTCAAGGAAATGTAGTTTGAGTGGTGAGTTTCATTAAATTTCTATGCGCCAGTTGAGTTGATCATATATTTTTTCTTTTTATCTGTTAATATGGTATATTCTGATTATTCCTTCCTGAAATAAAACCAACTTTTTCATCATACATTTCTCATGCTTACATTATGCATGGTTAGATTTAGTTTTCTGATACTATTCAGGATTTTTCTTTTCCACCTATGTTCAGGAATCAGGTTGGTCTGTAATTTTGTCAAGCTGTTAATCTTTTTGTTCTTTGTTTTTTTTTTGGTAACTGAGGTTATGCTAGCTTTACAGAATTAGTTGGGAGTATTCTCCTATTTACTTTGCCAGAAAAGTTTGATAATATTAGAATGATTTATTCCTTGAAAAAGCTGAGGACTTTCCGCCAGAGAGAATCTGTGTTTGTTTCCACTGAGGCAGGGGCACTACCCCAGGGTGCTCAGGGCCTAGTGCAGTCTTTCAGTGGCTGCATTCAATCAGCACTTTGATCTCAGGGCAGCCCTATTTTTCAGTTTGTTTACTGTTCATAGCAAGGTGCCTGCTTTGCTTTCAGCTTGTTGTTTTAGTCTTGAAGATCCTTACAACTTTAATCTCATTTTTTTGTGTGCACTAGAAAAAATATGTGTATTTGTTATTCATGCATTTTATATTTTAGTGGAAGGGTCTCTCAGAATGTCTACTTTGCCGTAATGTCAGAGAAAGATTCAGTGGTTTTAATTTAAAAATAAGTAACGTCTTGTCATGGAAGACGTACCTAGTTTAGAGTCAGATGAAGCTGGATTAAAACCTTGGATCTGTCACTTTCATTATCATGTGATTCTGAGGAAGTCTGAACTTTTCTGAGTCTGTCTCTCTTCAAATCGGGGATACTAACTCCTATGTTATATGACTGTTCAAAAGTACATAATAAAATATAACTGATACTTACTGAACACTAAGAGCCATACACACTTATAAGTACTTACAGGTATTAATTCATTTAAACTTTACAACAGCCCTATGAAGCAGTATTATTATCATCTCCCTTGCATATCTGTGTAAAATTAAACAGTGTTAGGAAATTTGTCCAAGGCCATAAAACCAGTAAGTGGAGGAGATAGGATGCAAACCTACAGTTTGACTCCATTTTTATAAAAACACTCTTATAATTTGCAGCATTAAATCAACTGAAATAACGTAAAAAGTTTGCAATAGTACCTAGCACATAATAAGTACTTTAAAATAATAGACAAATATTTATAATAACAATAACTAATAATAGAATAATTTATAAAGTGGATAAACACACAAACCCACACATGGAGTACTACTCATTAGAAGCAATGAAATACTGACACAGAGCCAGAGGGAAGATCTCAAGGGCATCATGCTACCTGAAAGAAGACAGACTCAAAAACAGCTACATGCATGATTTTATATGGCATTCTAGAAAAAGCAAAACTACTGGGAATTAGTGTTTCCAGGGCTGGGTGTGGGAAGACAGTATTGACTACAAACAGGCGTGAAGAAACTTTGCCGGCTGATGGAAATATTTCCGAGGTTGATTGTATGTTTGTCAAAATTCATAGCATTATACAACTAAGACTCATAAATTTTACTTTATGGTAGTTTTACCTCAACAAGCAAAACAAATGAAAAACAGGTAGCAATTTTTCCTCTAAAAGAGCATTTTCAAGCTATATTCATGATAAGAGTTTCATTTCTGATTAAGATACAGAGCTGTTATTATTTTTAAAATCTACTGATTAAAAAATACAGTGTATTGTTAATTGTGAACTATGTATTCATGCAACAGGAATAACTTCTTTCCAATCCTCTGGAAATGGAGGAAAGCAATTAAGGAAGGGGCTTGTTAGTTTCAAACTGTCAAGGGATGTTTAATACGCTTCTTAAGATTTTCTATTTCTTTATGTGCTTTAAGAAATAGATTATGAAATGCTTTCTGGCAAGAATTACTTGCTGTAAGACCAAACAAAATGTACAGTAACTACTAAAAACTCATGTTATGCAATGACAAAATTTACACTTGTCAAAGCAAAACTTCAGGAAATAAACCATATTGCAGTTCACAATGGAAGAGAGGAAAACATGATATTAGTAAAAAACACAGATTCAAAGTGGATTTTCCCATAAAAAATATTAAAGTGAAATGGCTCAAGCCTGGTTAGAAGGATTACTTAATTTATTTCAATTATACTTAAAAAATTAGAGACAGGTTCTATCATGAATAAATAAAATGAAATCTGGAGGAAAACTGCTTATTAGTAATAAGTGAATCTGGCTGAAAGCAAGTAAAGTCACAGTTTCTAAAAGTACAATAAGCTGAACTATGTGATAGCTTTGATTATGAGGCAGAAACATTTTCAGCTTCACTGCAAAAATGGAATATTGACTTTGGAATTAGGTCATAGTAGGGAGTAGAATAGGAAACATCTACATGCCAAGAAAGACCATTCTGTTCCACATCGTTCTAGGAAGCAATTTCATTAAAAGTCACTTGAAGGCTCCTCATTTTATCTGTGAAAGTAGCAAAAAGCGGGGAGAGATCTCACTGTAGTTGATTACTCAGGACCCAAGTTAATCTTGTGAGCTCCCCAAAATTCTATTTTCAAATGATTTTTAGCCTGTTTTACAAAGTGAGCTTATTTTTAAATTTAAATGGTGACCAATAGGTATATTACCTTGAGTCAGTCAAAATCTTTTTCCATCTAAAGTGACCATCTACTGTCAAACAGGTCCTAACCTTATATAGTCTTATGACTTATTACTAGAGCATACTGTATTCTTCCTAGAATAATAAAAACTGTATTTTCCTTTTCCAGTTGCACAAAAAAGCTGTAGGGATAGCAAAAGCCAAACCCATTGTGTGTGCTTTAAAAAAAAGTATTAATGCAAGCATTTTACTGTTTCTCTTTTATATCTGTAAGGTTGGGGCAAGGATAAGGCCTGTTCAGTTCAGTTCAGTCGCTCAGTTGTGTCCGACTCTTTGCGACCCCATGAATCGCAGCACGCCAGGCCTCCCTATCCATCACCATCTCCCGGAGTTCACTCAAACTTACGTCCATCGAGTTGGTGATGCCATCCAGCCATCTCATCCTCTGTCATCCCCTTTTCCTCCTGACCCCAATCCCTCCCAGCATCAGAGTCTTTTCCAATGAGTCAGCTCTTCGCATGAGGTCTGTTAACTGTTCTAAATAAATTACACAGTATCCAAGAATAATTGCAACTTTTGTAAAATTCATATCGGTATATTGGCTCATCTCAGTCTAGTTTCCCTATTATTGTCAAATGGTGGAAAGCTGAAATAATTCATTGTCTAGAAACTAGCAGACGAAATAATTTTGGAATGAGCGGCTTCAAGACTTAGGCAGATGTAGATAGAAATCAGAGAGATAGAGACAGTATACGACCATATTTTTTAACAGAGTAGCTGATGGACACAACTTATGAAAAAATCCTTGAAATTTAATGGAAAGGTATATATCTCTGTAAACAGATGATACTACCAATATACATGAAACACTTGGGTATCACACTACAAAACTAAGGGATAAGTATATTTTTTGGATAATCATAGAAATCTTTAGTTTTGCAGTAAGATGAGAAGTAAATATTGCAAAATATTTAAAACAAGTTTAATATCAGTATATGTATTGTTTCTATAGGTTACCATACCATTATACTATTATCTTAGTATCTAGCGATAGCTAATCCAGTTTCTTGGCTCTGGGAAAAGAACTAGAATCAACAGCTGCCTTTCTACTTTCACTTTTCTTGTCACCCCTGGATAATCTAATCATCCTTTGTATTATAATTATTTATCTTTCCCTTTTTCTCAAACCACTGATACCTAATGCATGTTGTAGAAAATATGCACTTGATGTATAACTTCTCTTTGTTACCATTGTCTCTACTACTTAATTCAATTTTGAAAACAGAGTTCAAAATTCATCTAGATTCTATCCAGTTTGCAAAATTTCTAAGAGTCCCCAGCACAGTATCAGGTGTTTTGTTTTAGTCATCCTCACTACTTCTATTTAATTTTTGACAAAAGAATACAGAGAAATGACCTGTCTCTACTTTTTACTTGGCTGAAAAATTTCAGGCAAAATTCTTACTAATCCAAATAAAATGAAAGAATACAAGAGAAATATTTTATTAAAATTATTGTCTTATTTTTACTATGATTTGAGTAGCTAGTGACTATTTGTATAACTAGAATAAATGATCTCTCTTCCTCCAAGTGACGAAACTACAACACTGTTGAGATGACTTTAATCAAAATTTCTATGTAATACCACTCTAAAACATAGCAATGACAGGAAATAATCATTATTCTTTATTTTTGTAACAGTGGATTATTCCTTTATTTGTAGTGTATATGATAATACTCTTTCTAAGAATGCTTCATAGCCTTAAACTCTTCTTTGATAAATATGATGACTATTTAAAATATTAAAAATAAATGCAAATTACTTTAGGGCTTAGTATTTCCTGAAATAAACTATGCATTTTAAAATATAGTTTTGTATTATAAAACTTAACGCACTTTTTTTTGTTTCGACATTTTTGCACTCCCTTCCTTGCTTGGAAAACTCTTGCAGCCTCAGCTCGGATCTTCTAAGTAGCTTTATAGAATTTGATCTGCTAGATTTAGTGCCCCATGCCTGTCTCCCACTTCCTTTCCCACACAACTCCCAGAGAGCTCCCACTTCACAATGATTATTGGTTGTGTTTGTCTGTTTTACTAAATGTTGACAATCTCAGTATATTCATTTCCGGTGACTGCTGCAACAAATCAGCACAAACTTGGTAATTAAAAACAACACATATTTACTCTTTCACAGTTCTGGAGTCCAGAAGTCCAAAATTAGTATCACTGGGCCAAAATGAAAAGGTCAGCAGGGCTCCCTCTATATACACTGGAAAAGAATCTGTTCCTTGCTTCTTTCAGTTTCTCAATGGCACCCCACTCCAGTACTTTTGCCTGGAAGATCCCATGGATGGAGGAGCCTGGTAGGCTGCAGTCCATGGGGTCACTAAGAGTCGGATACAACTGAGCGACTTCACTTTCACTTTTCACTTTCATGCATTGGAGAAGGAAATGGCAACCCACTCCAGTGTTCTTGCCTGGAGAATCCCAGGGATGGGGGAGCCTGTTGGGCTGCCGTCTATGGGGTCGCACAGAGTCGGACACGACTGAAGTGACTTAGTAGTAGTAGTAGGGAGGCAGTATTCCCTCGCTTGGAGTCACATTGTCCCAGTCTCTGCCTCCATTGTCACACTGCCTTCTCTTTTTTCTGTGTCAAATCGTCCTGGACTTCTATCTTAAAAGAATATGTGTAATTGCATTTGGGCCCACCTCAATATTCTAGGATAATTGTAAGATAATCCCACGATCTTTAACTTGATCACATCTACAGATCCTGTGCCATGCCGTATATGGTAACATTCACATCTTCTAAGGGTTAAGATATGAACATCCTAAGGGGCAATTACCCAGCCTATCACCCTTAGTAAGGGAGCAGTATCTTATTCATGTTGATATCTTCGGTCCTTAGTATTAAATATATCAGCTGGTATAAAGTAAAGGCTATATAACTTGAAGAAACAAACATACATAATTTCACTGGTTTTATCTGTATATAAAACCATGCAAAACTGTGAGTTTATAGCATTTAGTAGAATTCAGTATCAAGAAAAACTGACTAGAGGCCTTAACAGGCTACTAGTGCTACTAGTGTTATGTATATTGAATAGCTGAATGTTTCATAACATAGTATAATGCTTTATTCAATGCCTCTGCTTAGATGCTCAGTTGTGTCCAACTTTTTGTGATCCTGGTGGACTGCAGCCTGCCAGGCTTCTCTGTCCATGGGATTTTCCAGGCAAGAATACTGGAGTGAGTTGCCATTTCCTTCTCCAGAGGATCTTCCTGACCCAGGGGTCAAACCCACACTTCTTGGGTCTCCAGCATGGCAGGCGAATTCTTTACAACTAGTGCCACTTAGGAAGCCCATTCAACAACTAACAATATTCAAAAATTACGCTGACATCAAATAAGGAAAAAATTCTTCAGCCAGAAAATTTATAAATAATTAAATAACTGTTAAAAGTGAAAGCACAGAACATATAATAAGAAATAGCTTATCAGTAGGAGGAGAAAATGGTAATCTACTCCAGTATTCTTGCTGGGAAAATCCCATGGACAGAGAAGCCTGGCAGGCTACAGTCCATGGTGTCAAAAAAGAGTCAGACATAACTGAACAACTAAGCACACACACGCAAGCTCATTATTTTCCTAATTAAAAAGACAATTCACATATCTGCAACTAATACCTTTTAAAGGACTGGTTTATAAATTGAACACACTAGGTAATGAATTATTAACTAACTCACAGAAGTCAATTGGATCTCTTAGAGATTGAATATAAATTGCTCTGGTGAATATATAGCTACTTTCCTAGTCTTGCGCCATTTTGGTATGACCTAGTCATGAGTAATAAGGAACAGTATCACAACACATTAAAATTTCTTTATATCTTGATCATGGATGGTAAAGGTCACGCTAGAGGAGGCAATTCTTCAGGGATCACTTCATCTCCACAATTACATTATGTGGTGTTGAAGAAGACTCTTGAGAGTCCCTTGGACTGGAAGGAGATCCAACCAGTCTATCCTAAAGGAGATCAGTCCTGGGTGTTCATTGGAAGGACTGATGCTAAAGCTGAAACTCCAGTACTTTGGCCACCTCATGCGAAGAGTTGACTCATTGGAAAAGACCCTGATGCTGGGAGGGATTGGGGGCAGGAGGAGAAGGGGACAACAGAGGATGGGATGACTGGATGGCGTCACCAACTCGATGGACATGAGTTTGAGTGAACTCCAGGAGTTGGTGATGGACAGGGAGGCTTGGCGTGCTGCGATTCATGGGGTCGCAAAGAGTCGGACATGATTCTGAGTGACTGAACTGAACTGAACTGATGTTCCTACTTGTATTTCACAATTCTAGTTAATGCCATGAAATAAGCTTTCCATACCTGGGCCTGTAAGGTAGACAGATATAACTCATCCAAATACTTTTTCTTTTTCAAATTGTTTGTATGTTTGTTCTCCAAAATGTACTTGAGATTAAAGCAGATTGAAGAATAAAAAGGTGAATATTGTTAGCCTATTAACAAATACTTAGTTACTGTTAACCTTAGTAACAAATATTTGCTGTGGCTTAACAGAACATGCCATGCTGCTGTTTGTTACTAAATTGTGTACAACTCTTTCGGACTCCATGGACTGCAGCATGCCAGGCTCTTTTGTCCTCCATTATCTCCCCAGTTTGCTCAAATTCATGTCTGTTGTGTCAATGATGCCATCCATCCATTTCATCCTCTGTCATTCCTTTTCCCTCAATCTTTCCCATCATTGGGGTCTTTTCCAATGAATCAGCTCTTCATATCAGTTGACCAAAGTATTTCAGCATCAGTCCTTGCAATGAATACTCAGGACTGATTTCCTTTAGGATGGACTGAATTGATCATCTTGCTGTCCAAGGGACCCTCAAGCATCTTCTCCAACCCCACAGTTCAAAAGCACCAATGTTTTGGCGCTCAGCCTTTATGGTCCAACTGTCACATCAGTAATGACTGCTGGAAAAACCATAGCCTTGACTATACAATCTTTCTCGGCAAAGTTTTTTCTCTTCTTTTTTATATGTTAGATCCCCTGGAGAAGGAAGTGGCTACACACTCCAGTATTCTTGCCTGGAGAATCCCATGGACAGAGGAGCCTGGTGGGCTACATTCCTTTGGGTAGCAGAGTCAGACACAACTCTGCGACCAACACTTTCACACTTTCACACACACTAGGTTTATATTCTTTCAAGGAGCAATAGTCTTTTAATTTCATGACTGCCCCGTCTACAGTGATTTTGGAGCCCAGGAAAATAAAATTTGTCACTGCTTCCACTCCCCCCTCCCCATTTGCCATGAAGTGATGGGATCGGATGCTACAATCTTAGTTTTTTGAATGCCGAGTTTCAAGCCAGCTTTTTCACTCTCCTCTTTCATTCTCATAAAGAGGCTCTTACATGCCAGGTTACCAAGAATATACTTTAAGTTTCTCTATGTTAATAATACAAATGTTTCCATGAAGAAGGACCTAAAGTCTCTAACGTCACTTACTGTTAACAGATTTGGATATTTTCTTGATGTACCCTGCTATGTCATTTCAAAATATTTGATGAAATTTGTGGCATATTTTGCAACTCAAAAAAAAGAAGTGAAACTAATATAAATTTATAACAGTTATAATAGTTATAATGCTCAAAACTATTGTTTACTGAATACTGGAACAATAGGGCCTATTGAAAGCTGTTATCATCTACATTATTTGAATTACTATCTCCTTCCATTTTGGGTACTGAGAATCCAGACTATTATATATAATAATTTTACTTACAATTAGAACACTTTTGTGCAATCAAATGACTTTCTTTCACTAGACCAGGTATTATTTAAAGTGGTATTAAGGGATAATTATCAGAGTATAGGACTGTGTTGCTTTTACCCCTTTTCTGAGCAAAGAGTATGATTTATTTATCCAAAAAATAGCTTTTTAAAAACTGGTATCTATCTACTATGTGCTAAGACTATGCTCTTTAAAGGAATATGTATTAAAGCAACATTTACTAAAAGGAAAAGTCTACAGTGTTAGGAGATATTTGAAAATCAAAAGAGAGATATCTAGAGCAAAGATGTAATTAAAGATAATTAAACAATCTGATTGAGAATAAGATTTTATTTGGGGCCTTCCCCAGTGACTCAGTGGTAAAGAATTCACTGCAATGCAGGAGATGCAGAAGATTTGGGTTTGATCCCTGGGTCAGGAAGATCCCCTGGAAGAGAAAATGGCAACCCACTCCAGTATTCTTGCTGGGAAAATCCCATGGACAGAGAAGCCTGGCAGGCTACAGTCCATAGTGTGCAGAGTCAGACACAACTGAGCTACTGAACACAAGACTTTAAGATTATATTCTTGTCTAGACATAATATGTCGAGCAGTTCTTAACTCTTTAAGGTATTAGTAACAATTAAATAATATACAAAAATTAGTCTGCTTATGAAACTTAACTTTTAGTGAAAAAAGAGACAAGGAAATTAGCATATGGTATTATAAAGAGTGAAATGTTATATGGAGAAAATTTTAAGAAAGGAAGTAGATTGGAAGTGGGATGGAATTATAATATATAATTCATCAAAGATGAAGTTGAAATGTGAGCTACAGTGTGAAGGAGGAAGCAAGTGGATATGTGAAGGAAGAGCACTTAGGCTGAGGAATGCTTATGCAAAAGCAGAGCTATAACTAATGTGTTCAAAGAACACAAAGGAAGCTGGAGTGGCAGGAGCAAAGTGAGACTGAGGGAGAAGAATCGATGAGATCAGAGAGGTAAATGGGACAGATAGGTAAAAAATGGGGAGGAAAAAAGCCAACATAAATATTCTGCAGCAGTAGACTGATTACATATATCATGAGAATCATGTAAAATGAGATACTTTTGGAGTCATAAAAGAATAAGTTAGATCTAAATATGCTGGTTGGAGAAGGCAATGGCACCCCACTCCAGTACTCTTGCCTGGAAAATCCCATGGACGGAGGAGCCCAGTAGGCTGCAGTCCATGGGATCGCTAAGAGTCGGACATGACTGAGCGACTTCACTTTCACTTTTCACTGTCATGCATTGGAGAAGGAAATGGCAACCCACTCCAGTGTTCTTGCCTGGAGAATCCCAGGGATGGAGGAGCCTGATGGGCTGCCGTCTATGGGGTCGCACAGAGTCGGACACGACTGAAGCGACTTAGCAGCAGCAGCAGCAGCAAATATGCTGGTATTAAAAGATAGCAGTGTGTAATACCCTGATCCTATTTGTGTATATTAATATGTGGTCTTTAAGTCAGAAAATGCTTTCTAAAAGGATACATAGGAAATGGTTGACAGTCTTCCCTTGTGGCTCATTGGTAAAGAGTCTGCTTGCGCAATGTGGGAGACCCAGGGATCAACCCCTAGATTGGGAAGATCCTCTGGAGAAGGGAATGGCAACTCACTCCAGCATTCTTGTCTGGAAAACCCCAAAGAAAGAGGAGCCTGCAGGACCCCAATCCATGGGGTCGCAAAGAGGTGGACATGACTGAGCGACTAACACACACACAGGAAATGGCTTAATAGCAGAAACCTTTAGATAGAAGATCCAGTGGTGGAGTGAAGAATGAGAGGGGCTTTTACTTATATTTTATACTTTTCTGTACTTAAAAATAATCTCTCTATATTACTTTTATTCTAAAAAATAAGAAAAAGAGCTATTTGTATAAATGAGGCAGGGTCATTTGTTGAGAGTTGATGAATCAACTCTCATCAGCTGTTGATGTAACAGTTTTTGCCTTTTGCCCCTTGGATGCCATCTCAGCAACCTTAGATGAATTCTGCAAGTGTTCCATTTCCTAACTTCCTTTCTCAGAGCTTATTCCAACGATTTTACCAGGTCATAATAATTTTACTAAGAAAAAAATCAGTTCCTCAATTTCTTCTTGGCTACTTAGCAACTATATCAACCTTTAGCACTTTCATTTCCATAATTTCTCCATACTGACTCATGTAACAACCAACTAGAATGACATGTATGACTACATTCCTTCCTGCTTCCATCCTCCAGATAAGCTGTCCTCCATCATCCAGAGATGGATTTCCTACTCAGGGCAAGTCTCTTCTTTCAAAACTCTCTTCCCACATGATGACTCTCTGAATTCATCCAGAACTTCCAAACATAATTTATCCTGTATTAGATATAGGTACACATCAGTTCTGTTTCACGTCAAGCATATACTCTCTGAAAGAACAGGGACCAAGTCTTTCCTTTGTTTAGTATCTTCCTATTTTGACCTCATTTGATACTCCTCACACTGCAGACATTCTACTCATGTTGCTGCATTAACTGGCAAACTTATTAATTCATATTGTTTAGAAAGTACAGTTGGCCCTGGAACAATGGGGAGTGAAGGGTCATAAACCCTCTGCAGAGTCAAAATACACCCTCAAAAGCAGTTTGTCTATATCGGCCAATTCAACCAACTGCAGATTGTGTAGTATTTACTATTGAAAAAAAAATCCACAATGAAATGGACCCACATAGTTTAAAATCATGTTGTTCAAAAGTCAATTGAAATTTATTTAAAAAAAAAAAAAACATATATATAACACATCATACCCTATATATGTATGTATAACCTCAAAGCTTTTGTATGAATTCTGTGGATTTTTCTGCTAATCTTTTGTCCATTCTCTTTTTAGGATCACTTTTTACTACTACAGGAGCTGGAAAGCTAAAAACAGTATCTGTCTCCTCTGTAAAACTACTGAGATCAGGAGGGTGAAAAGGAGGCAAAGGATACCTTCTTGACTTATTTGACTGTCCCTCTCCATCTACCCCAAAGCAAAATCTTGATAGAAAATTAAGAGGTGTTTTTTTTTTTTTTCTGTAGCAGATTCCTGTGCTCATTTTTCAGTTTTATGTGTTTCAAGAGGCACTTGCGGCTGAGGTGAGGGTCAGAATACAAGTTCCAGTGACCATAAATTCACCAACGTTGAGGCCGTCAAGTGGAGGAGCTTCCTGCTAAGTGGACCAGAGTTATGGTAGTGACTTCTTGTGTTCTGATGGCAGACCGAGGTAGACCATTACAAGAAGCCCACTAGAGCCCAGCCCAGGTTTTCCAATGATTTTATAAGCACGTAATGCCTTATGTGTATTAATTTTCTGTGGGTAAATTATGACAAATTTGGTGGCTCTCACAACAGAAATTTATTCTCCTACAGTTTCGGAGCCCACAGGTCTGAAATGAGTGTTATGGGGCTCAAATTAAGGTGTTGGCAGGACTAAGCTCCCTCAAAAGCCGTAGAATAGTCCACGTTCTTGCCTTTTCCAGTGTCTAGAAATACATTTCTTGTATTCTCTGGCTTATGTCCTCTTTCTGTATGTTCAAACTCAGCACCTTAACATCTTTTTTGACTCTGCTTCCATCACATAGCCTCTTTCTCTTCTGTCTGAAATCTCCCTCTTCCTCCTCCTAAATAAGGACATTTGTAATGGCATTAGGGCACATCTGAACAATCTGGAATAATTTCCGTACCTAATTATCCTTAATTTAATTACAGCTGCAAAATTCACTTGCCCTATAAGATGACATCCCTGGGTTCCAGGGATTAGGACTTATCAGATGTCTTTCAGGACTATTATTAAGCCTACCACACCATGCCTTCCTCTTTCACATGTCACCCCATGGGGTAACACAGTCCCAGGCTCCAGACATAGGAAGCTGACATCTTGGATCGGGGATAGGAGGAAGTATTATCCTACCTGCCCCAGAAAGGAATAGAATACATGTGAAAACATGATATAAAAATAACGAAACTTTAAGTGCTGCCAGGAGGATTCTTTTCTTCTATCAACTTCCCAGATCTGGCCCATCCTTTCTATTTAGCTCTGCTTCCTGCTACTCTCCTAGATAAACCGCCTGTTAGAGTCAGTAAAACTTCTGCAACGGACCAAATGTCCTCCCCACCTCTGCTCCTCTCACTTGTCTAGGTGGAAAGGCTTCCTCTTTCCTCTCCCTACAGCCCAGGTCTCCCTCATCATTGCAGGGACCAACAGAAAGCCTTCCCACTCCCTCAAATCTTCCCCCATCAATTCAGCTTAGAGGGGAGTTTTGAGATCTGTAATGTTGCCTTTACCACCATAAGATTTATGACTGTGTGTGGTTATCTTCACTTATGACCACATCTTTATCCCCAGAAGGAATGTAAGTTCCTGGACATCAGATCAGGAAGTGATCAGATGCGGTACATCAGTTTGCATTCACAGGTAGTTAATTATTTCTCATTTCTGGATACAGCTAAAGAAAATTCATGCTACTTATCTTAAAGATCATGTTTATCTTTTTTAAAGAGTGACTTAAAAAAAAACAGACATAACACATATAACATTGTGAGGTGTAGCGGTTTGATACATCTATTCATTAGCATAGGTCTATTTTTATATATGTATATGGAATATGTGTATTTTTCTCTAAACTTCCTATTACACAAACAATAGTTTTAAAATTCTTATTAATTTTCTGTGCTTTCTCTTTGTACTTAGACCAATAACCAACTGCAAAGAAATATAGTAGGTGGAATGTAAAAATTCCTTTTTTCCTAAATATTTAATCAATCTGTAAGAAGACCTAAAACAATTCTTTCTGTTCAAAAAGCATAGATTATAGTCCTCTAAATATTAACAAAAGTAGCTTAACAGAGCCCAGAGAAAATTTCAGTTTTGATATTTCAATGTTGTTTAATTTAATGTGATCACCATGAATAGCCACCTCAGAATGATTTGGCAGAGAGTTGATTCTTACTATTCAAGAAACAAAAAGGATGTGAAGAAGAAAGACCTTCTCACTTACCACCAGGTCCCTTGGTCCTCCAAGATATATTTAAAAATTTTTGGAGCTTCATGAAACATAGTCAGAAAAGGGTAGAATATATAATACGCTTCAGTGGACACAGAATATCCTATATGCTTCAAAAAGACTTTCTTCACAAAAGTTAAAACAGAAGGTTCAATCATTTATAATTATTTGAAAAAAGAATTTTCCATCTAGAATTCTACCTGGCTCTAGAGTCAATTCTCTGTAACACTTGCATGTAGTAAAGAGTTGAATACATAATCACAAAATGCCTCCTAGTTTTCACCTTACTTATGCAGTTCTCTCTCTCAATCTTCCTGCTATGCCCTATGTTTCTACTAAGAAAGAACTGCTTTCTGCCTCTCACACATATTTTTTGTTTCCCTATTTCTGTCCTTTTGAATCAGTCATCCTCTGTTGGGACTCTGCCTTGTTTCCACCATTCACAAACCCAGCTCTTTATCACTTCAGTAATAAAGCTTCTTGATAGTCATGACTGCCTGATAGTATTCCTTCCACCCTGGCCTATGACACCCTGCTTATAATCCTCTTAATAAATAAAAACATTCTCCTGTAGTTTTCCTAAGATATATAGCCTATTTTGCCTTAAAATATAGATTCTGTGTATTTGTTCATCCCTCAGCTAAATTATAGGTATGCTCAGGGAATACATTAAGGAAAGCTGGCAGTTCTCAGTGCTGAATATTGTGAAATCTTTCAGAACTGCTTATGGAAGGACCATCAATAGAAAAATTATCTATCCTCTACAACTCCTCCTTTGTCCCTAGATCCCAAACAACTGGCAGAAACAATGTATAACCACTTTTTAGAAACACTACTAGTTTGAATTAATAAAACTTAAAACCCCATCAGAATTCCCTGAGAACTTTTCGAATTCTTCCATTAGCAAGAAAAATGTGCTGGACTGAAATACTTTGGGGAAAAGTCTGTGTTCAATATTCACCCAAAGTGAGGCTAGAATACCTAACAGGGGGACAGGGAATGAAGGAAACTGGGCTCTCCCTCTGGTGTAGTAAAAAGCCTTGAATTCCCCAACATGAGCAATTCTGACTACTCACTCCCACAGAAATAAGGTCTGACCAAAACGTTTGAACGATGAAATATTTTAGAGTTACAAAATTTCCCTTTCTCCTTTCCCCTGTTTTGTGTGTGTGAGTTTGTGTGTGTGTGTGTTCTGTTCTCTGTTCTGTATTTTGTGCCTCACATGGGAAGAAAAGAAGCCACAAAGATGAGTCAGGATTTCCAGCCTCTGATAGAGAAACTGGCCAAGCTGAAGCAGTTCAGAGATGCAGATTCCTGTTGCCTAATCAGCCTTTTCACTGGAGTTGGGGAGGGATACTGTTGCTGTGGCTTTGCTCACACCATCCACTCTCCAGGAGTGTCATGTATTGCTGGTTTAATTTGAAAATCCTAAACCATCCAAAGTCTAAAATAACAACGGCTGGGAACTGTATGACTCCATTTCTATGACAACTCCTTCCGTTAATTATAAAATCATTTTTATTAATATAAAATCTTAAACATTCGGCACTTAAAGTCAATCTTAAGAGAAGAATCCACAATCTTAAGAGATTTACCTGATTACTTGAACGTTTTTATTAAGTTTGGCCCTGCTTTAAATTGCGACTATAAAGCCTAACATGGGAATTAAATAATCTGTGATTTCATCTACTGAAATGTCTTTCTTTTCATGTTTAAAATGAGATGAACACAGAATGACAGATTAATCTTAAATAAATTTTAAAGTGATGCCAAATTTCATGGTTTTTAATAACTACTTGGTTTCCTACTTCTTGGTCCTCATGAATATTTATTGATACATACAGATAAGCACCAACTATGCATCAGTGCATACAGGTATCACAACAACTCTTGATGAGGACCACATGCTTACTACTCACTAAGATTTTGCAACCTTCAGTAGAAAATTCACTGAACCGTACAGGGATAAAATTGGTAGGGTTAACAGTTTTTTTAGTTTTTCCTGGATAACTGATCACTAAGGAAAAATATGTTAGCTGAAAACTGGTGACATACATCCTACTTTTCTGATCTAATCAATAGAGTCTGCAGATCAAAGTTTAACACCTTCATGTGATCATCCTGAGAATCAGTTCTCACTGTTGCAATCCTGAGAGATTACTTTGAAATTCCTTGGACACATTTTAAAAATATTAATACTTAAATCCTCTTTCTCTCTTTTAATTAATTCTGCTAGAATTATTAATTATTATGGTTTTGTATAATTAAGCTGTAGTTATAGTCAGAAAGGATAGTAAAAAGAGGTGGTCCCTTGACCTCGGTCAATAAAGTGCAATTGATGATGCTCTGAAATCTCTGAGTAATCTAGAAAAAGACCTTTTATTGCTGTGTCCCTCCTTTGCTTTGTAAAGTGGCAACAACTTTACAAAGGGTAAAATAATATATGGGAAATAGATGAAAGTAGGTTATAACATAAATCAGAATGATATGTTAATAGTACAGAAGCCCCTCCAGGTGAATACTTTACAATTTTATTTGGATACACATCTCCCAATGAAATGGATGGAAAAGTTGCTGTTAATAGGGAAGCTAAATTATGATGAATCCCTTCTTGCAGAACATGTTGCTTAATGAACTTTGATCTTCCTTGGAAACTCTGGGTTATTTTTTCCCAGAATACTGAAACAAAACAAAGTGAAAGTCACTCAGTCATGTTCAACTCTTTGCGACCCCCATGGACTATACAGTCCATGCAATTTTTCAGGCCAGAATACTGGAGTGAGTAGCCTTTCCCTTCTCCAAGGGTTCTTCCCAACCCAGGGATCGAACCCACATCTCCCACCTTTAGGCAGATTCTTTACTAGCTGAGTTACAAGGGAAACCAAGAATAAACAACTTTTAAAAACATATTATATTAAACTTATAAAAAATATTATATTAATATTAAAACTATAATCTATAAGGTATACTTCAGTTTAGTTCAGTCCTCAGTCATGTCCGATTCTTTGCGACCCCATGGACTGCAGCACACCAGGCTTCCCTGTTCATCACCAACTCCCAGAGCATACTCAAACCCATGTCCATTGAGTCAGTGATGCCATCCAACCATATCATCCTCTGTCATCCCCTTCTCCTCTCGTCTTTAATCTTTCCCAGCATCAGGGTCTTTTCAAATGAATCAGTTCTTTGCATCAGGTAGCCAAAATATTGGAGTTTCAGCTTCAGCAGTCAGTCCTTCCAAAGAATATTCGGGACTGATTTCCTTTAGGATGGACTGGTTGGATCTCCTTGCCACCCAAGGGACTCTCAAGAGTCTTCTCCAACACCACAGTTCAAAGGCATCAATTGCTTGGCATTCAGCTTTCTTTATAGTCCAGCTCTCACATCCATACATGACTACTGGAAAAACCATACCTTTGACTAGATGGACCTTTGTTGGCAAAGTAATATCTCTGCTTTTTAATATGCTGTCTAGGTTGGTCATAACTTTCCTTTCAAGGAGTAGGCATCTTTTAATTTCATGGCTGTAGTCACCATCTGCAGTGATTTTGGAGCCTCTAAAAATAAAGTCTGTCACTGTTTCCATTGTTTCCTTATCTATTTGCCATGAAGTGATGGGACCAGATGCCATGATCTTAGTTTTCTGAATGTTGAGCTTTAAGCCAACTTTTTCACTCTCCTCTTTCACTTTCATCAAGACGCTCTTTAGTTCTTCTTCACTTTCTGCCATAAGGATGGCATCATCTGCATATCTAAGGTTATTGATATTTCTCCTGGAAATCTTGATTCTGAGCATTTCTAATGCATATAAGTTATACAAGCAGGGTGACAATATACAGCCTTGATGTACTCCTTTCCCGATTTGGAACCAGTCTGTTGTTCCATGTCCAGTTCTATTGCTTCCTGACCTGCATACAGATTTCTCAAGAGGCAGGTAAGGTGGTCTGGTATTCCCATCTCTTTAAGAATTTTCCACAGTTTGTTGTGATCCACACAGTCAAAGGCTTTGGCACAGTCAATAAAGCAGATGTTTTTCTGGAACTCTCTTGCTTTTTCCATGATCCAACGGATGTTGGCAATTTGATCTATGGTTCCTCTGCCTTTTCTAAATCCAGCTTGAACATCTGGAAGTTCACGGTTCATGTACTGTTGAAATCTGGTTTGAAGACTTTTGAGCACTACTTTGCTAGTGTGTGAGATGAGTGCAACTGTGAGGTAGTTTGAACATTGTTTGGCATTGCCTTTCTTAGGGATTAGAATGAATCTTTTCCACAAACCTTACCAGTTTGTGGCCACTGCTGAGTTTTCCAAATTTGCTGGCATATTGAGTGCAACACTTTCACAGCATCAACTTTTAGGATTTAAAATAGCTCAACTGGAATTCCATCACCTCCACTAGCTTTGTTTGTAGTGATGCTTCCTAAGGCCCACTTGACTTCACAATCCAAGATGTCTGGCTCTAGGTGACTGATCACACCATCATGATTATCTTGGTCACGAAGATCTTTTTGTATATTTCTTCTGTGTATTCTTGCCACCTCTTCTTATCTGCTTCTCTTAGGTCCATACCATTTCTGTCCTTTATTTGTGCCCATCTTTGCATGAAATGTTCCCTTGGTATCTCTAAATTTCTTGAAGAGATCTCTAGTCTTTCCCATTCTGTTGTTTTTCTCTATTTCTTTGCATTGATCACTGAGGAGGGCTTTCTTATGTCTCCTTGCTATTCTTTGGAATTCTGCATTCAAATGGGTATATGTTTCCTTTTTCCTTTGCCTGTTGCTTCTCTTCTTTTTTCAGCTATTTGTAAGACCTCCTCAGACAACCATTTTGCATTTTTTCGTGTCTTTTTCTTGGGGATGGTCTTGATCACTGCCTCCTGTAGCAAGTTATGAACCTGTGTCCATAGTTCTTTAGGCACTCTGTCTATCAGATCTAATCCCTTGAATTTATTTGTCACCTCCACTGTATAACTGTAAGGGATTTGGTTTAGGTCATACCTGAATGGTCTAGTGGTTTTCCCTACTTTCTTCAATTTAAGTCTGAATTTGGCAATAAGGAGTCCATGATCTGAGCCACAGTCCACTTCTGGTCTTGTTTTTGCCGACTGTATAGAGCTTCTCCATCTTTGGCTTCAAAGAATATAATCAATCTGATTTCGGTGTTGACCATCTGGTGATGTCCAGGTGTTGAGTCTTCTCTTGTGTTGTTGGAAGAGGGTGTTTGCTATGACCGGTGTGTTCTCTTGGCAGAACTCTATTAGCCTTTGCCCTGCTTCATTCTGTAGTCCAAGGCCAAATTTGGCTGTTACTCCAAGTGTTCCTTGACTTCCTACTTTTGCATTCCAGTCCCCTATAGTGAAAAGGTTACCTTTTTGGGGTGTTAGTTGTAGAAGGTCTTACAGGTCTTCATAGAACCATTCAACTTCAACTTCTTCAGCATTACTTGTCAGAGCATAGACTTGGGTTACTGTGATACTGAATGGTTTGCCTTGGAAATGAACAGAGATCATTCTGCCATTTTTGAGATTGCATCCAAGTACTGCATTTCAGACTCATTTGTTGACTATGATGGTTACTCCATTTCTTCTAAGGCATTCTTGCCCACAGTAGTAGATATAATGGTCATCTGAGTTAAAGTCCCCCATTCCAGTCCTTTTGAGTTCGCTGATTCCTAAAATGTCAGTGTTCACTCTTGCCACCTCCTGTTTGACCACTTTCAATTTGCCTTGATTCATGGATCTAACATTCCAGGTTCCTATGCCATTATTGCTCTTTACAGCATCGAACTTTAGTTTCATCACCAGTTACATCCACCACTTGGTGTTGGTTTTGCTTTGGCTCCATCTCTTCATTCTTCTGGTGTTATTTCTCCACTGATCTCCAGTAGCATATCGGGCAACTACCAACCTACTAAAGATGGCAAGTTCATCTTTCAGTATCTTATCTTTTTACCTTTTTATATTTTTCATGGTATTCTCAAGGCAAGAATACTGAAGCGGTTTGCCATTTCCTTCTCCAGTGGACCACGCTCTGTCACAAGTCTTCACAGTGACCTGTCTCTCTTGGGTGGCCCTACACGTCATGGCTCATAGTTTCATTGAGTTAGACAAGGCTATGGTCCATGTGATCAGTTTGCTTAGTTTTCAATGATTGTTTTCATTTGTCTGGAGAAATATAAGAGACCTTATGGAAGCTTCCTTATAGGATAGACTGACTGGTGGTGGTGAGTGGGGGGGAAGGAGGACTGGATTTTGTTTTGATGGGTGGGGCCATGCTCAGTAAATCTTTAATCCAATTTTCCTTTGATGGGCGGGGCTGTGTTCCCTCCCTGTTGTTTGACCTGAGGCCAACCCATGGTGGAGACAATAAAGATAATGGCGACTTCCTTCAAAGGTCCCATGCATGCATTCTTCACTCAGTGCTCTCAACTGTGCAGCAGCCCACCACCAACCCACGCCTCTGCCAGAGACTCCTGGATACCCACAGACAAGTGTATGTCAGTCTCCTGTGGGGTCACGGCTCCATTCCCCTGGGTCCTCATTCACACAGGTTTTGTTTGTGCCCTCCAAGAGTCTGTTTCCCAGTCCTGTGTAAGTTCTGGTGGTTCTATGGTGAGGTAAATGGTGACCTCTTCCAAGAGGGCTTGTGCTATACCCAGGTCTACTGCACCCAGATCCCCTGCCCCTGTCCACTGCTGACCTGCACCTCTGCAGAAGACACTCAAACACAGTTCTGTCTCAGTCTCTGTGGGGTCTCTGGGTCCTGGTGCGCACAGGTATGTTTGAGCCCTCTGAGTGTCTCTGGCAAGTATGGTGATTGATTCTTAATGTGAAAGACAGTAGGGGAACCCTCCTACTGTCTTTCTGGGGCTTCTCCTTTGCCCTTGGATGTGGAGTACCTCCTCGAAGTCATTCCAGCACTGTGCAGCCACCACTCTAGTGCACTTACTCATTTAATCAAATTATAGATATGCATGTCTTGTGAGTGCAATTTTCTATTTCTTTTATGACCTTATCTAAGAACATTTTGTATTGCTTATTTTCTAAAATAGTCTTACACTGATTGCTTTATCTTAATTCACTATCCTATACTTGAGAGCAGGTTATATGTGTATAATTTTAGTTAGCAACAATTTTTTGTTGCTGTAGACATGTATCATAACAGTTATGGTAACAAAAGCCATATTTACAGAGTAAACCTTTTTTTCCAGGATAGACTGAATTACAGAGTAATTCACTCTATAGTATTTTGTTAATTTTTGAATAGGTAATATATACTTGGTACAAAATTTAAAGGTACACAATGATACACAAGAAATAGATCTTACCCCTTCAGCCAATAATTACCTCTAGGAACTAACTAGTATTATCAATTTTTTAGCTCCATTTCCACAGATAATTCTAACAAAAGTGAGTTTTAAATGTTTTCAGATTTATATATCAACCTAGTCTAAGTTGATGTGGCATGCCATGATATGGTATAGGACAATTTTCCAGAGAGTGATTTTCAGAATATGAGTCCTTCAAAATGTCCTATCTCAAAGAGTTCTGTTACCAAATCATTTTGGGTGACACAACATACTCTTAATTCCATTTTGAAATTTACATTATGTATCTTAAGGAGTCTGAGGTTTTCAGGCAAGAAATATGTTTTCTTACTTTGTTTAACTTAGCACTTTCCAAACTGACTTTACAACAGGACACTTTTTACCTCCCTTCCCCTCAAGAACACTAATAAGCAGCATGTTAAATTAATTTATATTAGGTAGAACTGAAGAATGCTGAGTAAACACTTCAGTTCAGTTCAGTTGCTCAGTCGTGTCCGACTCTTTGCAACCCCATGAATCACAGCACGCCAGGCCTCCCTGTCCATCACCAACTCCCGGAGTTCACTCAGACTCACGTCCATTGAGTCAGTGAAGCCATCCAGCCATCTCATCAGTTGATAATAATGTATCAGTATCGGTGTATTCCCTGAAACAAATGTATTACACTGAAGTATCATGTGACTCATAGGGGAAGCTGAGTGTGTTGCACATGGGAATACTTTGTACAGCTGTCTCAATTTTTCTGTAAATCTAAATTAAAATTCTTCTAAAAAATAAAGACCATTATTAAAAAAGTTAATTTGGGAACTGCATATGGGACATGAAATAACACTGAGAGTTAAGAAATCTAATTTCTAGATATCAATTCATGTGAAAACAGTTTATGTGAAATTTTTATAGCAACGAAGCAAAGGTTAATTTTCTCTAGAGATTATCTAAATGACTATACATTTGGGAGTGTACCCAACTCTTGATTATATGATAGAAGATAAACTAAAGTAATAATTAATCATAAAGAATGTATTTGTGAAGAAATGAAATTACTATGAATAAAATATCTATATAGTAAAAGATAACCTGTTTAGTAATGAACAGATGATATGGAGCTGTCGAAGCACCCTGTCCCTCAGCTCATACCTGTGGGGTACAGGCAGATCTCAAAGATATTGTGGACTGGGGTCAAGACTGCTACAATAAAGCAAATATTGAGTCACGCAAATTCTTTTGGTTTCCCAGTGCATATAAAAGTGTCTTTACTCTATATCATAGTCTATTAAGTGTGCAACAACATTAGGTCTAGAAAATGCATATACCTAAGTTAAAAAAAAAATTGTTTATTTCTAAAAAGAAAATTGCTTGGAGAAGGAAATGGCAACCCGCTCCAGTATCCTTGCCTGGAGATCTCATGGACAGAGGAGCCTGGTGGACTGCAGTCCATGGGGTCACAAAGAGTCGGGCACGACTGAGCGACTAACACATACACACACAGCGGACTATCATTCAGCATTAGTGACACATGGTATCAATGGGTGAAGCTCAAAGACACTAACCCAAGGGAAATAAGCCATCACAAAAGGACAAATACGGTAGGATTCCACCTACATGAGGTACTGAGCGTAGCTGAATTCACAGAAAGTGGGATGGCAGTTGTCAGGCAGATTAGGGGAGGAGGAGATGCAGAGTTAGTGCCTAATAGGTTAGAGCTTCAGTTGGGGAAGGTGAAAAATTCCTAAAAAAAGAGAAAATTGCTAAACATCATCTGAGACTTCAAGTGAGTTTTAATCTTTTTGCTGGTAGATGATCTTGCTTCAGCATTGATGGCTGCTGACTGATCAGGGTGGTGGTTGCTGAAGTCTGGGATGGCTGTGGCTATTTCTTAAAATAAGACATCAATGAGGTGTGCCACATCAACTGACTCTTCCTTTTATGAATAATTTTTCTATAGTATACAATTCTGTTTGGTACCAGAGTAGAACTGCTTTCAATATTGGAATCAATCCTCTCAAACCCTGACATAGCTTTTTAAAATAAGTTTATATAATTATTCTAAATTCTTTGTTGTCATTTCAACAACCTTCACAGCATCATAACAGGCTTAGATTCTATCTCAAGAAAACACTTTCTTTGTTCATCCATAATAAGCAACTCCTCATCCATTCAAGTCTTATCATAAGATTGCAACAATTTAGTCACATTTTCTACTTCTAATTCTAGCTCTCTTGCTGTTTCCACCACATCTGCAGTTGCCTCCTCCACTGTTTTTTAACTCCACAAAGTCATCTATGAGAGTTGGAATCAACCAATTCCAACTCCTATGAATGTTGGTATTTTGACATCTTTCCGTGAAATCATAAATGTGCTTAAAGGCATCTAGAACGGTGAATCCCTTCTAGGTTTGCAATTTTCTTTGCCTAGATACATCAGAGGAATCATTCTTTATGGCAGCTATAGCCTTATGAAATGTGTTTCTTAAATAAGAGTCTTGAAAGTAAAAATGTCTCCTTGATCCATTGGCGCAGAATGGGTGTTTTGTTAGCAGGCATGAAAACATTAATCTCATTGTACATTTCCATCAGATTTCTTGAATGACCAGAAGCATTGCCAATGGGCAGTAATATTTTAAAAGCAATCTTTTTCTGAGCAGTAGGTCTTAAGAGTGGGCTTAAAATATTCAGTAAACCATGCAGTCAATAAATATGCCATTATCCAGGCTTTGTTGTCCCATTTACAGAGCACAGAGTAGATTTAGCGTAATTCCAAAGGTCCCAGTATTTTCAGAATGGTAAATGAGCATTTGTTGCAAGTTAAAGTTACCAGCTACATCAACCTCTGCCTAACAAGAGTACCTTTGAAGAGTACCTTTCAAGCTTTGAAGCCAGGTATTGACTTCTCCTCTCTAGCTATGAAAGTCAAAGGAGCATATTCTTCCAGTATATGGCTGTTTTGTATACAATTGAAAATCTGTTGTTTAGTGCACCTACCTTCATTAATGATCTTAGCAAGATCTACTGTATAACTTGCTGCAACTTCTACATCAGCATCTGTGTTTCACCTTGCATGTTTATGTTATGTAGATGGCTTTTTCCCTTCAACCTCATAAAGCAACCTCTGTTAGCTTCCAACTTTTCTTCCACATTTTCCTCACTCTCTCAGCCTTCAAAGAATTGAAGAGAGTTAGGTCCTTGCTCTGGATTAAGCTTTGGCTTAAGGGAATGTTGTGGCTTGTTTGATCTATCCAGACCATGAAAACCTTCTCTGTATCAGCAATAATGTTGTTTTGCTTTCTTATCTTTCATGTGTTTACTGGAGTAGTGATTTTAATTTCCTTCAGGAACTTAGCCTCTTTGCATTCACAACCTGGCTAATTGTTTGTTATAGGAAGCTCACCTATCAGCCTATCTCTGTTTTTCATAAGCCTTCCTTACATGTCCTTCTGACATGTCTTTCCTTAAAGGGAAAAAGCTTAATCATTTCTAGCTTCTGATTTCAAGTGAGATATGTGAGACTCTTTCTTTCACTTGAACACTTAGAGGCCATTGGAGGATTATTAACTGGCCAAATTTCAACATTGTATTGTATCTCAGGAAACAAGGAGGCATAAGGAGAAGGAGAAAGATTAGAGAATGACTGGTTGGTGGAACAGTGGGAATGCACACAATATTTATTGGTTAGGTTTGCTGTGTTACGTAGGAATGTTTCATGGCATAACAAAACAACTACTACAATAACATCAAAGATCACTGATCATAGATTACTGCAATAAATATAATAAAAATGAAAAAATTTGAAATATTCCCAGAATTACCAAAATGTGAAATGGAGTCATGATAGGAGAAAATGCTATTGAAAAATGATTTGTTTGACACATTGTTGCCATAAAATTTCAATTTATTTAAAAAAAAAAATGAAATACCTGAGAAGTGCAATAAGTGAATCTCAATAAAACAATGTATGCCTGTATTCTAACACTGCAGAGCAAAAATTTTGGGTGAACCTCTAATTAAGGGTAGTAATGAAAGAGAAATGAGGCATGTGTCTGCTTAATCCCAGACTCATAAATACAAGGATCTTTACTATGAAGTTGTTTAACAGCCCAGTAATTTTTGGCAGATGGCCTTAAATCAAAGTACTTGTAATATTTTTACACTTTTGGGTAATATCTGTGGACTGTCAAACTACTGTATTATTAAATAAATTATTTTGTGTCATATTGTTATTGGTTTCATGCTGCTACTGCTAAGTCGCTTCAGTCGTGTCCGACTCTGTGCGACCCCATAGATGGCAGCCCACCAAGCTCCCCCATCCCTGGGATTCTCCAGGCAAGAACACTGGAGTGGGTTGCCATTTCCTTCCCCAATGCATCAAAGTGAAAAGTTAAAGTGAAGTCGCTCAGTCGTGTCCGACTCTAAGCGATCCCATGGACTGCAGCCTACCAGGCTCCTCTGTCCATGGGATTTTCCAGGCAAGAGTACTGGAGTGGGGTGCCATTGCCTTTTGTTTCAATGATGATTCTGAGTAACTGTGGTTTCCTTTCTATCTGTTCATCACCCCATTTATGCCAGTTAATCAAGGGTTGACTGTAGTTGAGTTCAATGTAACTAGTTTTACTATAGTCTCAAGTTGTTTCCTGATTTGCCATGCGTCATCTGCAAATATTATCAAATTTTTTCCTAATTATATTTGTAACCATTTTTTGAATTGAAATTGTACTCATTTGAATCATTACCTCAAATCCTTCATTCTTAAGTAGTTTATACCACATAATATTAACTAAATATAAGTAGGCAATGTGGTGTTCTTCGTCTCTCTAATTGAATTTTCTATTGTGCTTTTTTTTTTTTTTTTGGCTAGGTTTTTTGCTAGATTATACTTGACTTTCCCAAGTTATTGCAGTATACAATTGAAGTTATTTTAACTGACCCAGTTTTTAAGATTTGTCATGAAAGAAAACTGTCTTTTTTATAATTTACAAGTATAGTAAATTATTCCTGTTATTCTACATATTTTCCTTATACTTTATTATAATACTGCTACAATTATAATCAAAGCTTTCTTAAAAGAATATTTAGTAACTAACCAACAAACCAACATGTATGTGATATCTCCTACACTATGTAGTTGAAACCTTTCCCCACACACAAATTTAACAAATAACTTTAATTTTCCCTTACTGTTAGGAAATGGCAACCCACTCCAGTATTCTTGCCTGGAGAATGCCATGGACAGAGGAGCCTGGCAGCTACAGTCCATGGGGTGGCAACGAGTCAGCTGAGACTGAGCACACACACCAGCAATATAGATAAAGCATGGACTTTAGATCGTTACTACCTAGGTTTGAGTCCTTGTTAGCCCACTTATTATCTGTGATTCTCTGTGTCTCGGTCTTCTTATATACAGTTAGCATTTTTATCCCCATTTTATATATGACAGGGGTTTCCCTGGTGACTCAGACAGTGAAGAATCCGCCTGCAATTCTAGAGATCCAGGTTCGATCCCTGAATTGGAAAGATTCCTTTGAGAAGAAAATGTTGTCATTATTCCTTCCATTATTTTTTGTTGGTAGTATTATTTTTCACCCTCCCAAGAGCTCTTATGAGCTATTTCTCCTTGAATTAGGTCTTCCATAATTTGTTTTCTATTAAAGATGAAATTTACTTGTCACAGTAAGCTGCTTTAGAGCCAGCTGGTTAACTTTACCCATTAAGTTATTCTACTTATACCTTTAGTAGAAATCTTGCTAAATTTTAGCTTCTGAATTTGAAAGCTTAGGTGTCTGCATATCTCTTGCTTAAAAGAACTAAACATGCTTGAGAGTGTGTGTGTGTACATTATTACATGGTGGTTTGGTCACTAAGATGTGTCCGAGACTTGAAACCCCATGGACTGTAGCCCACCAGGCTCCTCTGTCCATGGGACTTCCCAGGCAAGAATACTGGAGTGGGTTGCCATTTCCATCTCCAGGGACTCTTCCCAACCCAGGGATTGAACCCGGGTCTCCAGCATTGCAGGCAGATTCTTTACCGACTGAGCTATGAGGGAAGCCCCACATTTTTACATACATTTGTTTTTTACTTAATAGCATCAGAGAACTGATACAGTACTAAGGAAATTATTAGAATAAAAGCTAAAGGAAGGCAGGATCGTAGAGAGATAAAATCACTACATTTTTTTTTTTTTTTATTTGCCTAAAGACATTTACTGGAACTTAGTGAACTTAAACTGCAGTTTTCACACAATTGTGGGATACAGCGGGATAGAGACAAATCTTAGGGCTTGCCCAAAGAGGAGACCCTCCCTCATAAAGGTCATGAAAGATTCATTTAGTAACCACAAGCCTACGCTTGGGTATATTTGCAGCTCAAATTAATGTGATTTAGGAAGGCAATGGCACCCCACTCCAGTACTCTTGCCTGGAAAATCCCATGGACGGAGGAGCCTGGTAGGCTGAAGTCCATGGGGTTGCTGAGGGTCGGACACGACTGAGCGACTTCACTTTCACTTTTCACTTTTCACTTTCCTGCATTGGAGCAGGAAATGGCAACCCACTCCAGTGGGAACATTCTCCTGTTCTTGCCTGGAGAATCCTAGGGATGGGGGAGCCTGGTGGGCTGCCGTCTATGGGGTCACACAGAGTTGGACACGACTGAAGTGACTTAGCAGCAGTAGCAGCAGGTGGTTTAAAAATTCTCAATGGTGAATGCGTTATATACTGTGGTAACCCTTTCACAATATCATCATGCTATACACTCTAAATACATTACACTTTCACTTGTCAATTATATCTCATTAAAACTGAAAAATAAACAAACAAGAAAATCTCAAACCAGGTAATTTAAAATAGTTGAAGACCATTAGTGCCCCTATGTGGCAGAAGCAATGACAAATATTTTGCAGAGAAAACACCTTTACACTAGGTCTCAAAGAATTCCTACAAGTAATTTTCTAAGAAAAAAAAAAAAGAGTAACACACAGTAAAAAATTACTTCACTCATAAGAAAATAAGGCTTATGAATAAGAACAGAAGAAACAACAGAAATCGGTTGTGGAGATTTCAAATATTATGAAAACAATAAAATAACAATGCTTACTACATTTCAAAAATAAAAGATACTCAAGAACAGTAACAGGAAACTATAAACAATGATAAAGCATATCTGGAGAGAAACACACACAATTTCTAGAAATAAAAATATAATATCTGAAATTATTCAGTGACCAAGCTTAAGAGATTAGCCTTTTATATATGAAGAGAGAACTAGTAACCTAAAACATGACTAGAAGGAACTATGTGGAATTCAGCATGGAAAGTCAAATAAAGGTAACGAGACATAGAAAATAGAGTGTGATGGCCTAACCTAAGCATGATTTGAGCATCAAAAGAAAGGGACAGAGAGAATAAAATAGAAGAGATATCTGAAGAAATAAAGATTGAGTAATTTTCAGAACCAATGAAAGTGATCAATTATTTCCCTTAGAAATCACAAATCACAAGCAAAATGACCAAAAAGAAATTTACATTTGGATGCATAAGAGTGAAACTTTAGAATACCAAAGACAAAGCGGTAATCTTACAAGTAGCCAGTCAGAAAAGGCAGATTCCTCCCAAGGAGTGATTGTGGGAATGCCAAGAAATGCTCAGTTTCCTATGAAATCAAATATGTAGTGTGTTCAAAGAAAATAACTACTAACCCAAAGTCTAGCTTCAGTAGAATTTTTTCAAGAGCACAAGTTATATAAGGACATTTTCCAACCAACTAAACTGAGAAGTTTGCCTCTAGTAGAGTATCATTGCTTGGAGAAAGAAGTGGCAACCCACTCCAGTATTCTTGCCTGGAAAATCCCATGGACAGAGGAGCCCGACAGGCTACAGTCCATGGAGTTGCAAGAGCCGGACATGACTTAGCGACTAAACCAACCACCAGAGTATCATTAAAGGAAATTCTGAAAAATGTATTTCAGATAAATTGAAAATAATCCCAGACAGCTGTTTTAAATGCAAGTTGTAAATCCAAGTAGAAAAAAAAAAAAAAAAACAGTGAAAGTTATACATTTGTAGATAAATTTAAATGATTTAAATGAGCACTGGCTATATATACAAACTAATAATGAGAATGTCCTTTAAAAAAAGACTTAAAGTGTCCCCAAATATGCAAAAATAAGGTTAACTTTGTGGGATTTCGGGATTAAAGGAATTTAAGGGAATTAAAGTTTAAAGGAATTAAAGTGTTCCAAATACTGAGTTCTCTAAAGGGAGCAAAAGTATACTTGATTGACTTTTACAGTTTCATAAGTTAAGAAAACATGTTGGAATTGTAGCTACTAAAAGAAGAGAAACAGTGTATTTCCCACAAACAGTAAAAAGACAAAAACTATCAGATGAGATAAAAAACAAAAGCAAAAAATGCAGTTAAATGCAGTTCATCAGAGAGGTTTCCAAAAGGTAAGGATACAAAAAGGTAGAAAGTAGAAAAGACGGAAACATATATATACCAGGTAAATCCTAAAAAAAAGAAACCTCCCGTGGCTATATTAATATCTCTTATTGAGATGAAGAACATTACTAGAAATAATGAGAGTGATTTGATAATAAAAAATTTCATTTTTCAGAAATATTAAACTATTTTATCTAATAATATAGCCACAGATTGTCAACTACAATGAAATATAGACAAGCTTTTTATAGTTCAGCTCAGTTCAGTTGCTCAGTCATGTCCGACTCTTTGCAATCCCATGGACTGCGGAATGCCAGGCCTCCCTGTCCATCACCAACTCCTAGAGTTTACTCAAACTCATGTCTAATTGGGTCGGTGATGCCATCCAACTATCTCATCCTCTGTTGTCTCCTTCTCCTCCTGCCTTCAATCTTTCCCAGCATCAGGGTCTTTTCTAAGGAGTTAGATCTTCACATCAGGTGGCCAAAGTATTGGAGCTTCAGCTTCAGTATCAGTCTTTCCAATGAACGTTCAAGACTGATTTCCTTCAGGATTGACTGGTTTAATCTCCTTGCAGTCAAAGGACTCCCAAGAGTCTTCTCCAACACCACAGTTCAAAAGCATCAATTCTCCCTGCTTAGCTTTCTTTATAGTCCAACTCTCAAATCCATACATGACGACTGGAAAAACTGCAGCCTTGACTAGATGGACCTTTGTTGACAAAGTAATGTCTCTGTTTTTTAATATGCTGTCTAGGTTCGTCATAAGTTTTCTTCCAAGGAGTAAGCGTCTTTTAATTTCATGGCTGCAGTCACCATGAAGTCACCATGCAATCATCTGTAGTGATTTTGGAGCCTCCCCATAATAAAGTCTGTCACTGCTTCCCCATCTACTTGCCATGAAATGATAGGACCAGATGCCATGATCTTAGTTTTCTGAATGTTGAGCTTTAAGCCAACTTTTTCACTCTCCTCTTTCATCAAGAGGCTCTTTAGTTCCTCCTCACTTTCTGCCATAGGGTGGTATCATCTGCATATCTGAGGTTATTAATATTTCTCCCAGCAGTCTTGATTCCAGCTTGTGCTTCCTCCAGCCCAGCGTTTCTCATGATGTACTCTGCATATAAATTAAATAAGCAGAGTGACAAAATACAGCCTTGATATACTCCTTTTCCTATTTGGAACCAGTCTGTTTTTCCATGTCCAGTTGTTATAGTAGTGAAGGATTTTAATGCAGCTCTTTTTAGGAAAATGGATGTGGATATAGATTTTAATATGAAAATTAACAAATCTGATCTACCAGACATATAAAGAACACTTTACCAAACAAATGCAAATGCAGACATATTGTTTTCTAGCACATATAGGACATTTATGGGACCATAAGAAAATTTTCAACAAACTTCAAAGGACTGAATTCATATGGTATGTAACCTAAACTTTGCCACTTACTAGTTTTATGACATTGTTGAAGTTCTTTAGCCTTTCTGAGCTTCAATCTCTTAACTTCAAAATGGGGCAACAATGGTATACACAAGAGAATCTTACAAACAATGAGAGGTTGTTTGGATTTTAAAATAATGAATTTAAACAAGGAAAGGCATGATTAGATATGGTTTATAAAGATCATTTTGGCAGCAAGACCGAGAATGGCTTTAGAGAAAGGGGCAACTAGAAAGAGATATGTTAGGAAGAAATTATAATACATCATGTAAAATGCAGGGCTGGATAAAGCACAAACTGGAATCAAGATTGATGGGAGAAATATCAATAATCTCAGATACACAGATGACACTATCCTTATGGCAGAAAGTGAGAAACAACTAAAGAGACTCTTGATGAAAGTGAAAAAGGAGAGTGAAAAAGTTTGCTTAAAACTCAACATTCAAAAAATGAAGATCATGGCACCCAGTCCCATCACTTCATGGCAAATGGATGGGGAAACAGTGAGAGACTTTATTTTTTTGGCCTCCAAAATCACCTCAGATGGTGACTGCAGCCATGAAATTAAAAGATGCTTGCTCCTTGGAAGAAAAGCTATGACCAACCTAGACAGCAAATTAAAAAACAGAGACGTTACTTTACCAACAAAGGTCCATCTAGTCAAAGCTATGGTTTTTCCAGTAGTCACGTGAGAGCTGGACTATAAAGAAAGCTGTGTGCCGAAGAATTGATGCTTTTGAACTGTTGTGTTGAAGACTCTTGAGAGTCCCTTGGACAACAAGGAGATCCAACCAGTCAATTCTGAAGGAAATCAGTCTTGAATGTTCATTGGAAGGAGTGATGCTGAAGCTGAAACTCCAATACTCTGGCCACCTGATGCGAAGAAGCTAATTACTGGAAAAGACCCTGATATTCGGATAGATTGAAGGCGGGAAGAGAAGGGGATGACAGAGGATGAGATGGTTGGATGGCATCACTGACTAATGGACATGAGTTTCATAGGCTCCAGGAGTTGGGACGAACAGGGAAGCCTGGCGTGCTACAGTCAATAGGGGCGCAAAGAGCTGGACACAACTGAGCGACTGAACTGAACTGAACTGATAATACATCAGATGAGAAATAATGTGGACTTGAAGAGCACATCAAAGGACATATCTTCACAAATATCTATCTTCCTATTTATAATTTCAGTCCCAAAGAGAACTAACAGAAACTAGGTCTACTAAATGTATAACTAGTACTTTAAAATTCTTTGGTGAATAACAGAATGTTAAAGCACATAATTTTTCATTCATTAAAAAGAGAGAATATAAGGGGCAATCTTCAAGGCAAATGTCTTTGTGACATAAAAAAATGCAACTGAGTTATGGTATCCTTTATATATATCTATGTATATACATATATATATATACACACACACACATATATATTACAGAGATACAGGTACAGATTTATTTTTTAATTAAGTCTATTTTCAAAGTATTCTCTTTTTTCATTCTTTAATATTGTCTAAAGTTTAATAATTCTCACTGTTAGGTACTTCTTCACAGCCAATCCCCTAAAGCAAAGACACTGCATATTTCTGTTACCTGCTATTAACAGATACTTAAACTACTTGCATATTAGTGTATTCATTAAATAGTCTTATAAAACTCAAGGTAAAATATTTCTACACATAGATTTTTTAGGGAATTTGTAAATACAAATGAAGCAAGTACTAAACTCTATTTTCTTTATAATTTTTATTTACATGAAATTTGGCTAACATGAAAATATATGTAATTTAAACAATAAAACTAAAACTAATCTGAATAATATATCTGTGTAGCACAAACATTATATATGAACAAGGTCCTTCCCTAATTTAGCTTTGCTTTTGTTTTCTATCATAGACTCAAGGGCCATAATTGGTAGGAAGCACGATTTAAATTTGGGAGGAATAACACTTGGCTGGTGTAAATCATGCTTCCCAAGTGGTGCAGTGGTAAAGCATCTACCTGCCAATGTAAGAGACACAAGAGATGTGGGTTCAATCCCTGGGTCGGGAAGATTCCCCAGAGCAGGAAATAGCAACCCACTCCAGTATTCTTGCCTGGAAAATTCCATGGACAGAGGAGCCTGGTAGGCTACATTCCAGAAGATCACAAAGAGTCAGACACAACTGAGCATGCACACACACACACACACACACACACAGTGTAAATGACAGTGTTAATAAGGATGGCTATTGCAGAGAATGCCACGGTGGCCTATCTTTGCCAAAAGAGTTCTCATTTCTCATAGTACCAAATTAATATTCATTTTCATGTCCTATAAAAGAGTGTCATAATTAAAGTGAAAGGAAATGAAGTTCATTTATAGTGAAAGGATGTGCTGAAATAAAATGTCAGAATTGATAAATGGAACAGGCAAAGAGATAGATGTGACTCCAAGGGGTATTACATATTGTCTCTACCAATCATTTTGGAACTCTTCCAAACAATACATCAAATTAAAGTCAATCCAAGAGAGAAATTTGTAATTTAGATAATTTATACTTTGGCATAGGCAATGCTACATATTTCTGATGATGCTATCTGGAAAGAAGAACAGAGAAGAAGAGAAAAGGAGATCAAGGTCACACTTATTTGCAACTTCTCTCTTATCTCCTGCTAGAAAGCATCAAACTGTGTCTCAAATCTGACAACACATCATCCCTTTCATCTTTCATCTGGATTAGTGCAGCTTCTCAACTGGTCTTCCAGAGTTCCACTCTGGTCCACTTTCAATCTACCATAGAGCACAAAAAGTGATCTTACAAAGTATATCAAATAAAATCCACTGTTTAAAACTCTATAAGTTTCCCAAAGCACACAGAATAAAATCCACACTCCCTTACTTTGAGCTCTAAGGTCTGCATGATCTGGCCTGTCTGTGTGTGTTACTTCTTGTATATGTTGTTATCCAACCACACTGAGTTTCTTCCCACCTTAGAACTTTTGCATATACCATTCTGTCTTCAGGGAATACCTCACTCTTAAAAGCCTACTCCTTACGCTTATATGAAGCTTAAATATTAACTGCCTCAAGCCTTTCCTAACCACCCACTCAACTCCTTGTTTTGTTTCCTTCTTAGCAAACAAAGGCAATGGCACCCCACTCCAGTACTCTTGCCTGGAAAATCCCATGGACGGAGGAGCCTGGAAGGCTGTAGTCCAAGGGGTCACTGAGGGTTGGACACGACTGAGCGACTTCACTTTCACTTTTCACTTTCATGCATTGGAGAAGGAAATGGCAACCCACTCCAGTGTTCTTGCCTGGAGAATCCCAGGGACAGTGGAGCCTGGTGGGCTGCCGTCTCTGGGGTTGCACAGAGTCGGACACGACTGAAGCGACTTAGCAGCAGTAGCAGTAGCATACATCATAGCATACAATCATTTTTTATATTTATTGATTTTTTATAAAGTTTTTCACCTAACATGTAAACTCTGTAGTGAGGGTGGTGAACGTCTTTTCTAATGGCACCTTTTTTTATATATAATTTCTTATTACAGACATATAAAGTAGATTATTTTATATGCACATTATTGTTTTTTTACTCTGAAATAATAAGACTGTTTTAAAAAGCATGTTCCATACTAATGCATGGTGTTTGGTGAAAACATGATCCTAGGTCAAAGAATACTTGGCAAGTCCTACAAACTATATGTTCTTCCTGAGGGTCCCTGATGCATATTAAGATATTGAAAGCTTCCAGAAGTAAAGAAATTGTTTTACTTTTACTCAATCCATTGATTACTGTATTTGTAGATTCTGGAAACTCCTTAATTTCCTTACTAAGTAGCATTTATTAACCTCCTGAGATATTAAGTGTTCAACATAAGAAACTTTGAGAAATGATACTACAGAGTTCCAGGGAAGAACAACTTGTCCACTGTCTTTTGTATTTACTTACCTAAATGAATTCAAGGATTTCATCACAGCACCAAACAGTTCTCCCCCCAAACCCTTCTATTATAAAAATGTTTTTAAAAATGTCCCCCAAAATGTCTTAAGATGTCTTAAAAATGCCTTTTAAAGTTCTAAAAAATGTCAAGAAGTGGAAGAAAAGCATTATCACTGAAGCTGTGTTTAGTTGCTCAGTTGTGTCCAACTCTTGGCAACCCCATGGACTGTAGCCCACCAGGTTCCTCTTCTGTCTATGGAATTCTCCAGGCAAGAATACTGGAGTGGGTTGCCATTCCTTCTCCATCATTAATGCCATGAACTAGTAATAAATCATTAAAAATTTATGCATATCTAAAATTCAGGCCTAAATCCAGATTTTCTATTTTGTGTGTTTTATTTTTGAAACATGGTTCTTTAACCATATCTATATTAATTTTATAGTTATTGTTATCATTATTACTTTGTGTTTTTTTTTTTTTTGCTTGTGATCTAATAAGGCAATCAGAAGTTTTCTCAGTTAATTCCTACAAGGCTGCTTAGAATTTGCTGTTAATGTTAATATCTGCATACGGTTTTTATAGGCCACACATATTCTTTGGAGTAATGTACATATTACTTGAATGTTCACTGACAAGAAAACATTTTTGTTTAGCCAGTTTACCAGAAGTTTCACTGATAGTGAATACTTGTTGTTCTAATCTAATGTAAAATCACATTCATTCTCTCATTTATTAATTCAACTTGGAATACATGGCTTTTTATAGCAGAATATGTTGTTGTTTAGTCACTAAGTTGTGTCCGACTCTTTTGTGACCCCACGGACTTATAGCCCACCAGGGTCCTCTGGCCATGGCATTTCCCAGGCAAGAATACTAGAGTTGCCATTTTCTTCTCCAGGGGATCTTCCCAACCCAGGGATTGAAACCGCATGTCCTGTACTGGGAGGCAGATTCTTTACCCCTGAGCCACCAGGGAAGTTCACAGCATACTATGGTGAAGGTAAATTTCCATTGGTAAAGCTACTACTTTATCTTTACTCTTTTTTTTTTCTTTACTCTATCTTTGAACTATTTTGGTTCAAAAATCAAAAAATTTAAACCTTGACAACCAACAATACTGAGTTTCTATTGTTCCCATTATCTTTTGATTATTCCTTTGGCACAAAATACTTACTTGAGCAGAAAAATATTTCTAAGTTTCTTTTCTGTACTTCGGAACTTTCATAGATATGCATGCCCCTGGTTAAGGACAAGTGTGTCTGTTCATCTACTAACAGACGGTGTAAACAGTTAGTCGTGGTTATTTCCTTTTTGTCATATTTTATTCTTTATTCAATAGAGTATATAAAGTACTGTTTATATCTACCTGGTAGCTCAGACAGTAAAGCGTCTGCCTACAATGCAGGAGACCTGGGTTCAATCCCTGGGTCAGGAAGATCCCCTGGAGAAGGAAATGGCACCCCACTCCAGTACTCTTGCCTGGAAAATCCCATGGACTGAGGAGCTTGGTAGGCTACAGTCCATGGGGTTGCAAAGAGTCGGACACAACTGATCGACTTCATTTTCACTTTTCATGATAAAAAAAGAAAAAGACAAAGTTAAACATCTTTCCATTTTAGAAAAGAGATTTAAAAAGAGGTAAAGTTTGATATTAATCACATTATTAAAATGTATAAATGACATTATTTTATAAAATTAAGCCAACTTTAAAATATCTATACATTGGTTTCTTTTAGAGTTAATTTAAAAGAAACTTTTGTTTCTTTTGAAAACTTTCTTTGAAACTTCTTTAAAGTTTCTTTAAAAGAAACTTTTCTGTCAAAAACTGCTTTTGTAGCTATGTATAAGATCATGGCATTCGGTCCCATCACTTCATGGCAAATAGATGGGGAAAGAGCAGAAACAGTGGCTGACTTTATTTTTCTGGGCTCCAAAATCACTGCAGATGGTGATTGCAGCCATGAAATTAAAAGACGCTTACTCCTTGGAAGGAAAGTTATGACCAACCTAGATAGCATATTCAAAAGCAGAGACATTACTTTGCCAACAAAGGTTTGTCTAGTCAAGGCTATGGTTTTTCCAGTGGTCATGTATGGATGTGAGAGTTGGACTATAAAGAAAGCTGAGCACAGAAGAATTGATGCTTTTGAACTGTGGTGTTGGAGAAGACTCTTGAGAGTCCCTTGGACTGCGAGGAGATCCAACCAGTCCATCCTAAAGGAGATCAGTCCTGGGTGTTCATTGGAAGGACTGATGTTGAAGCTGAAACTCTCCAATATTCTGGCCACCTGATGCGAAGAGCTGACTCATTTGAAAAGACCCTGATGCTGGGAAAGATTGAGGGCAGGAGAAGAAGGGGACGAGAGAGGATGAGATGGTTGGATGTCATCACCGACTCAATGGACGTGGGTTTGGGTGGACTCTGAGAGTTGGTGATGGACAGGGAGGCCTGGTGTGCTGTGGTTCTTGGGGTCGCAAAGAGTCAGACATGACTGAGCGACTGAACTGAACTGAACTGAACTAATTCTTGTATATTCTAATCTTTTTCTGGGGTAATCTAATGTAAAATCACATTCATTCTCTCATTTATTAATTCAACAAATATTTCATGTATGTCTAACACTCAAAGTACAAGTATCTTACTAAATGGAATATAGAAGTCGCTGGGGTCCTATCTCAGTGTTCAAGCAGTTTAAAAATTGAGTATACAGATAATTTCCATAGATAAGTAATAGATAATTATCCCATAGATAATTCCCATAGATAAATACCAGGTAAATAGATTAAAAATTAAAGGATAGTTATCACTTAATAGCCTACATGCTCAAAGAGGAAAGGTTATACTCATAATTTCCATGGTAAAAGGTGATTTTTGAAGGCTAAGATTATAAAAGAAGTAGGAAATAATAATTTCCAAGCAGAGAGAACAACTTAGGAAAAAATATATATAAAAGTGGAGGGATGAGAAATATGTGTGGAATTTCAGTAAATCTAACTTGTATAGCATTGTATTAGGAGATAAGATTGTGAAGGTCTGGTCTTAGAAAAAGGACATCATTCTCTCTGGGAGGGGAGGAAAGAAGCTATAGTGACACATTAAGATGAGTATGACTGGTGACAAAGAACAAGGAGCAGGTCAGTGATTAGAGACAAGTCTCCGAAGTGGTGGCCTGGGAATGTAACCACTGAAAGAACTGCTTAGTCAGCTGACAAAAATGCAGATCCATATCCTCATTTACATTTAAATTATAATTGTTAAATAAAATTACATTGAGCAAGAAATGGGTCAATAATAAGGCTCAATATTATTTCTATTGTTTATGACAATTGGAAATAATTCTACTCAAGTTAATATACTGAATTTTAAAAGATCACTTTATCCTGTCACTAAAGCTACAGTAAAGACTTAAGTTCCTCTATTTTCCTGTGACCTAATAAAAATCCAAAATATATTTTTGTCAGTTAGTCTACAAAATAAATAACAGACACACATTTGATGAAATTTTGAATTTATCAAAAATAATAACTTCATTAATATGCAACTTATCAAACAACTAAACGAAAAAAAAGAGGTGGGTGGTGAAGAGAAGGAAAGAAAGAATCACCTGTGCCTTCAGTCCAGTGGGATGCTAACTGGCCTGTAAAAATGAGAATAAAGAGTCCTGCTGCATTTAACTTGCAGAACTAGAAATTACTATTATCTACAAAAAGAAATTAAATCATTTCATTAATTATGGAAATATGGTATAATTCAAAATGTCATTTATATGAAATAAAATAATGCCAGTTCATTACCATAAGGAAAACAGTGGGGAACAAAATGTGCATTTAAAGATTTATTTCAAATTAGACATTGGAGCTTAAGTATATGGGTAATGAATAGCATGAAACACTGAATTCTTCAGCAGAAAAACATCTAGTCAATCCCAATCATTCTGGGGGATACTTACTAGAATTAGTAATAATTGTAAACAGAACCTGCTCTCTGCAAGTGTTTTCCAAAATTCCTTGAGACACTCCAGTAAAGGGTGTTTTAAATTCAAACATACTTGCAAAATGTTGATTTAATAAGGCTAACATGCAAAGAAAGGTTCATTGTGAACCTCAAGGAAGGGCTATAGCCTGTAGATTTCCCAAAGCAGATGGCTAGGGATCATGTTATTTGCCAGACATTTTTTATTATTTCAAGTAGTAAACTCTGAGATGCTCCTCTGTGAGAAATGATGTGATTCACTTTTCCCTACAAACTTTGGTAGTTTGACTTCACTTTTCTTTATATCTTATTCACAGAATGTCCTCTAGTCCCATATCTTGCCTCACACCTCAAATATAACACACACACACACACACACACACACAATGAAAGTTTCTCAGTCATATTTGACTCTTTGTGACCCCATGGACTATACAGTCCATGGAATTCTCCAGGCCAAAATAGTGGAGTGGGTAGCCTATCCCTTCTCCAGGGATCTTCCGACCCAGGAATCAAACTGATGTCTCCTGCATTGCAGGCAGATTCTTTACCAGCTGAGCTAGGAGGGAACTCATACATATATATATATATATATATATATATATATATATATATACACACACACACATATATATATAGTTACATTTATGTAGATACAAAACTTTAAATATGTATATATCTTTCATATCTATCTACCTATAAAAATTTACACTCCCTGAGCAAAGCCCAAGGATAGAGTTGTCTTCTCCTTCCCTTTAACCCAAATCAAAAATCTTACCACAAAATGCCTCCAAATCAGCTGTCATACAAAAGCACCTAATAAATTAAAATGTTTTGGCATATAAAGCTGAAAATAATCAAGTATACAAAAATTTTAAAAGAATAGGGCTATTAATCTTAATCTAAAGAAATAAATCATAAATAGTATTGTGGCAAAAGGGGAGATGAAGTTTGAAGGTGGATAAAATCAAAGGGAAGATGTTTCTATTCTGCTCATCCAATAACTATTTTATGTCAGCATCTATCTACCTTGCTTACATGTAGGTCCAGTAATAAATTTTCATCGAAGGGAAGCACTGCAATTATATTTCAAGAAAAGTATTTAAATTTTTCATTGTTCTTCTCCCACCCTTCCCAACACAAAAGCAAAAAAAAAAAAAAAAAAAAAGAAACAGAAAATAGAGAAAGAAAGAGATAGAGAAAGAAAACTCAGGCAAATTTTACAGGAAAATGACAAATCTTTTTTAAATGCATATTTCATCAATTTTATAATTGCATAATTTTAGTGTGAATTGTGACACAGAATTATATAATTTATGAGCTGAAACTCTTACTAATGACCTGGTCCAATATTCTCATTTATGTGTGAAATTTTAAAAAGAGGGAGAAGTGATAAATGAACTCAAAGTCACACAAACCTGTGGTCTAACCAGACAGAGCTTAAAACCCAGGTCTTCCAATTCTTTGTTCCTTAGGCTTTGCAATTCACCAGAGTGCCTCCTATATTTTATTTTGCTTTTGAAAATCTTCATACATTGCAGAAAAATAAGACACACGAATACATTCTGTGTTTGTGTTCTATGAACCTAATGTTTAAATATTAAAAATTACCAGTAATGTTTAGTTTATTTTCTATCTGAATTTATTCATATATATCTGCTGATTTTGAAGTCTTGACAACACTTGCAAAATCTGCCAACGCTGAATGATTACAGAACACAACAAAGTAACGACTGTGTACTTTTCCCCTTTAAAAGTGACTCTGTTATTATCATGCATAAGGAAAAGCACATATTTACCTGCCAATATTCATGAGGGGTGGCAATTTTGCAGCATTTTATAAATCTCTGAATAGTGGATACTGACAAAAGGATAAAAATTCAATTTTTTAGAGAACCGAAAATTGTGAAGAATTTAAGACTTCTTTGTACTAATTTAGAAAATCCCGGAGCCCTCTAAATTATTATATGAGCTCTTAAATAAGAAGTCATGAATAATGAAAGATTTCCTTTTGTGCAGATAACAACGTGAAAAAGATTCTTTCCAACTAGTTTTTGGTCATGAAATGACCAGCTTGAGCCTTAATGTGCTTTCTAAGTTTCCAAGTAATGAAGATTTGTTTTTAGCAGAGAATCCTTATAAGACACATGGTACAGAATATAAACAGAGTATTTGGAAGGTAGCAAAATCATCATAAATATTTACAAAATGAATGAAACAGACATTTAAATTTTGATTTTGTTAAACAAAATCAATAAAAGTATTGACTTTATATACCATTCTACATAATGCATACATAATCCCATTTTTATGTCTTCGTTGTTAAAACCAAATGTAGTCAAGACTATTTCAATTCTCTATTTTGGATTAAGTAAATTTAATGTATTATGTGAGGGAAATATCTGGTTGCATTTCTAATTTGTAAAGAGGTTGGAAGTCATCACTCCTATCCTTACAAATAAAGTTGAAGAAACTGAAAATCAGTCACTTTTCTTGGACCAACCAGATAATTGAGTTTGCAGAGTAAACCATCACCCTCAAATCTGGAGAGAGAGGTTAATCCAGAGTATCATAGCTGAGATGTGCTTCTCTGGAGTTGAGGACCCTGGAACCGTGAACTGTTAAATGGGAATCTTAGTGAGTTGCTGGAAGCTGAATGTAGACTAGCTTGAGAGTAAGACACTGGGGGCGCGGGCGGGGGGGCTGAATTTTGGGGAATCCCCACCCTTTGCTGGATTTTGCCTCCAGGAATCCCACCAGCTACTCCCGGTGAAGATCCAAGAAGGATCCTCTCCTGATTCTAGCAGTGGTTAGGCAATGTCATCTTTGTGAATATGCTGATAGAGACTCTCCATAACAAAGGCCTACCTACCCTCCAGAGAAAAATACTTGATTTGCACTTCTCACATGCTTGCTCAGTGGCAAAATCAAGTCTTGTCTGACTGTGAATCCATGGGCTGTAGCCTGCCAGGCTCCTCTGTCCCTGGGATTTCCCAGGCAAGAATACTGGAGTGGGTTGCCATTTCATTCTCCAGGGGATCTTCCCCACTCTGGGATCGAATATATTGGCAGGCAGATTTTTCACCACTGAGCCACCTAAGAAGCCCTCTTTCCACATGGGGTAAGGATTTTCTCATGTTCCAGACCCCTCTCCCTTTCTTATATCACTTAAGGGGCAGGGGTGGGAGGGAGCTATAACACCCCAGAAACACTTGTGAAACTCACAGCCCCAAGACACAAGTCTGCTAAAAGACTGATATTAAATTATATAAAGATAGGATGCTTTTCTCCTACACCATATCATCACTTCAATAGGGTTTCAGTAAAATACCAGTAGATTAGAGTTGAAAGAGCTGGAAGATGTAGACTCTCTTTGAGGAGAAGTACTCAGGCAAGTCAAAGATAAGAGGAGAGGCAAAAAAAAGGGCACTGAGGGAATCTGAAGCTTCTGACAACAAACATTAGATACAGCACAACTTGTAGCACAGTAACATAAATCCTCACATTAGAGTCCTCTTCAGCCTCTATCGCTCAATACGATGTCTAATTTTCAACAAAAAATTACATGACATGATAGACAGCAAGAAAAAAAAACAGTATTAAGAGTAAAAGCAAGCATCAGAACACAACTGAAAGATGAAACAGACGTTGGGATCATCACATAGAGAATTTAAAATAATTACAATGAATATGCTAAGTATTCTAAGTAATGGAAATGTAATGTAATATGCTAAGTAATGGAAAAAGTAGACAATTGCAAGAAAAGCAGTACCTAAAGGGAAAGTTATAGCCTTGAATTCATATATTTGAAAAGAACCTTATAGCAAGCACAAGAAAAGATATAGCAAATATCAGGAAAGAAAACAATGAAATTGAAAACAAAATGACAACAGAGAAAATCAATTAAACCACAGGTTGTTTCATGAAAACATGATAAAAATTATTACACTAGACAATGTATATGGAAGTACTTTTTAAACTGCAAATATTGAATATGATACGGAATTTATTCATTCATTTAAAATATATTCAAATAAGAAAATTAAACATTTGAAGGAAAGACTAAACATAGTACAGAAGGTGAAAACACTGATAGCAGCCCACAGTTTTTTGAATATTTTATGGCTAAGTATATATCATAAGGATTTTATGATTAGACATTTGTTACCTGCCTATACTTCCATCCTGAATCATCTATACAGTTAGCAAAGAAAACTACAATTTGCACTACAAAACGGTATCATAAACTGTCAGGCTGAAATAATCAAATATCAACATTAGTAAAACTTAATTCAGCTTTATTTGTCAACCCTTTGGATAAATATCTGCAAATAAGGTCTTAGAGAGCTGTGCTATCCTCTCCCTCCTGCCCCAGGGTCTTGAGTTGTACACTGTTTGAAAACAAATTTCCTTGTCAGATATAGGCTTCTGCCAATAATGTTGCCCCAAAGATTTTTCTTTCTTTTTTATTTTGTCCCTGAACCCATATGAATGGGCAGAAAAACAAGTCCACTGACAGATATAATATGTATATCTTTCATTTCCAATCTCCTATCTAAGAATATATTGACTAGAACTGTTTATGCATATATACATATATTATATATTGATACACACAATGCATATATATATATACACATACATACATATGTTCATATACATATATATATGTGGGGTTCCCTGGTGACTCAGACCGTAAAGAACCTCCCTGCAATGCAGGAGACGAATGAATGTGTATGTACACACACACACACCCTTCTCTTGTTGCCTCTGTCACTCTGAAGAACCCTGATTGACACAAAATTCTCTATTGGTTCACTTCTGCCTTAAGTGTTCCAATGATACCGACGCAATGCTTAGGTAGGTCTTTGGCATTTAGATGTGCTATTCAGTTCAGTTCAGTTGCTCAGTGTGTCCAACTCTTTGCGACCCCATGAACTGCAGCACACCAAGGTTCCCTGCTGCTGCTGCTGCTAAGTCACTTCAGTCATGTCCGACTCTGTGTGACCCCATGGACTGCAGCCTACCAGGCTCCTCCGTCCGTGGGATTTTCCAGGCAAGAGTATTGGAGATGGGGTGCCATCGCCTTCTCCAGCCAGGCTTCCCTATCCATCACCAAATCCCGGAGTTTACTCAAACCCGATGCCTGGTGGGGTTGCACAGAGTCAAAAAAGACTGAAGCAATTTAGCAGCAGCAGTATGTCCATTGAGTCAGTGATGCCATCCAACTATTTCATCCTCTGTCATCCCCTTCTCCTCCTGCCCTCAATCTTTCCCAGCATCCGGGTCTTTTCAAATGAGTCACCTCTTCACATCAAGTGGCCAAAATATTGCAGTTTCAGCTTCAACATCAGTCCTTCCAATGAAACACCCAGGACTGATTTCCTTTAGGATGGACTGGTTGGATCTCCTTGCCACCCAAGGGACTCTCAAGAGTCTTCTCCAACACCACAGTTCAAAAGCATCAATTTTTCGGTGCTCAGCTTTCTTTATAGTCCAGTTCTCACATCCATATCTGACTACTGGAAAAAACATAGCCTTGACTAGACGGATCTTTGTTGACAAAGTAATGTCTCTGCTTTTTAATATGCTGTCTAGGTTGGTCATAACTTTCCTTCCAAGGAGTAAGTGTCTTGAAATTTCATGGCTGCAATCACCATCTGCAGTGATTTTGGAGCCCCCCAAAATTAAGTCAGCCACTGTTTCCCCATCTATTTGCCATGAAGTGATGGGACCGGATGCCATGATATTAGTTTTCTGAATGCTGAGCTTAAAGCCAACTTTTTCATTCTCCTCTTTCACTTTCATCAAGAGGCTCTTTAGTTCTTCTTCACTTTCTGCCATAAGGGTGGTGCCATCTGCATATCTGAGGTTATTGACATTTCTCCCAGCAATCCTGATTCCAGTTTGCACTTCTTCCAGCCCAGAGTTTCTCATGATGTACTCTGCATATAAGTTAAATAAGCACAGTGACGATATACAGACTTGATGTACTCCTTTCCCGATTTGGAACCAGTCTGTTGTTCCATGTCTAGTTCTAACTGTTGCTTCCTGACCTGCATATAGGTTTCTCAAGAGGCAAGTCAGGTGGTCTGGTATTCCCATTTCTTTCAGAATTTTCCATAGTTTATTGTGATCCACACAGTGCAAGGCTTTGGCATAGTCAATAAAGCAGAAATAGATGTTTTTCTGGAACTCTCTTGCTTTTTATATGATCCAGCAGATGTTGGCAATTTGATCCTGGTTCCTCTGTCTTTTCTAAAACCAGCTTGAATATCTAGAAGTTCACGGTTCAATGAAACTACAACATGCTGTGTGGGGCCACCCCATGTGGTGAGAGAGACCCATGTCAGACCATGGTGGAGAGGTCTGACAGAATGTGGTCCACTGGAGAAGGGAATGGCAAACCACTTCAGTATTCTTGCCTTGAGAACCCTGTGAACAGTATGAAAAGGCAAAAAGATAGGACACTGAAAGATGAACTCCCCAGGTTGGTAGGTGCTCAATATGCTACTACTGGAGATCAGTGGAGTAATAACTCCAGAAAGAATGAAGGGATGGAGCTAAAGCAAAAACAACACCCAGTTGTGGATGGGACTGGTGATAGAAGCAAGGTCTGATGCTGTAAAGAGCAATATTGCATAGGAACCTAGAATGTTAGGTCCATGAATCAAGCAAATTGAAAATGGTCAAACAGGAGGTGGCAAGAGTGAACATCGGCATTTTAGGAATCAGTGAACTCAAATGGACTGGAATGGAGGAATTTAACTCAGATGATCATTATATCTACTCCTGTGGGCAGGAATCCCTTAGAAGAAATGGAGACCTGCTATTAGCAAGGCTTATTTTGTTGTACTATTTAGATGTGGGTCTATATCCTTGGAGAAGGAAATGGCAACCCACTCCAGTATTTTTGCCTGGAGAATCCTGTGGACAGAGGAGCCTTTGGGTCGCTGTCCATGGGGTCGCACAGAGTCGGACATGACTGAAGCAACTTAGCATGCACGCATTGGAGATGGAAATGGCAACCCACTCCAGTATTCTTGCCTAGAGAATCCCAGGGACAGAGGAGCCTGGTGGGCTGCTGTCTGTGGGGTCGTACAGAGTGGGACACAATGGAAGCGACTTAGCAGCAGCAGCAGCTATATCCTTACCTTGCCATGTCTCTGTTTTCGTCATGAGCTGATTGAGGGTAACAGGACCTAACTTGCAGATACCTAGACCTACCTTGAAAGACTGTTAGAAAATCTATGCAGTGAATGCTGAAAACACAGTAGGTGCTAAATAAATTATGGCTGCTGTTATTGTTGCTATCACTATTACTGTTATCTCAAATATAGAAGGTTGCCTGTATTACAAACTATATCTTGGAGAATTGCTTCAGAGAGCCACTAAGTGAGGGTGAGGATCGCTGAGGCTGCTTTGGGCACGGAATAAAGGTGGCATGCTGTCAGACAGAAAAGAACGTTTGGGAGTCAAAAAGCTTAGAGAAGAGCTGTAACAGGAAGCTCTTTTAGAGATTTTAGACATGACGTTGATTAGTGGAGAAACACTGAAATTTACACAGGCAGACCAATTCATAGTCCTTTGGTCCCAAGGGTCACATTTAGATTTCAGTCAGAGATGTGCTATGCCAAATTATTCCAGAACCTCGCCCAGCTATGGATATTATCTTACTAACCAAGAATTAAGGGCTGGATATTCTGACTTTTCTAAAGGAACACAAGCCAAGGGCAGGGGATATTTTACACTAATCCCACTCTGATTCAAACAAACTTTGAGAAAAGTAATAGCAAGCTCCTGTGAAAAGTCATGGTTTTCGTTTTTGTAAATCAGATGCTACATTCCAGGAGGGTGGAGTGACAGCAGAGGTAATCACGGTCCATGCCTCCGCCCCTCTGGACAAAGCCCAAAGGAATTACCAACAGGACCAAAAAAAAATGATACCATGCAGAATTACAAGAAAATACTCATAGTTTTCAACTGAATTTATTACTTTTAATTTACCAAAGCTATTGTGATGAAACAAACATCACCCCCCACTTTGACTGATATTAATTTGTTGCACAATATGGCACCACAGCCAATTTCTCTTTCATGGCAGACTATTTCCCAAAACTATGAACAAACTAGAATGGTTCTGAAAAGATACTTACAATTATGAAAAGATACTTACTTTCAATTTTTTGTTTCTGTCAACCAGTAGGTCAAAATAAGCTACAAAAAATATTACATAGAGATTCCGAAGACAATGTAACGACCTGTTTTTATTTACAAAAACCATAGCAACTCCCACTTTACTCTCTATCTAATCTCTTCTCCTTCCTGGTATAGGCCAATAACTCCCAGAATCCAACTCTATGTTCTTTACAGTTTTAAAGAATTATTTTACTTTTAATTCAGTAAGTCATACATGAATGTATTTAGACTGTACTTTACATCATACATGAATGTATTTAGACTGTACTTTACCTAAAGCTAAAATCTTCTTTGAGATACTCATCCCTGTCCCCAATTGCAATCCATACCCACGTCAGAGGTAGCCATTATGAACAGTGTATACACAACATTCCAAAATCATTTTTACCAATAGAAAATATTTGGTATTTTATGTTTTTTTAAATTAATTGTCCTTATAATCAATAACCTCAGATATGCAGATGACACCACCCTTATGGCAGAAAGTGAAGAGGAACTAAAAAGCCTCTTGATGAAAGTGCAAGAGGAGAGTGAAAAAGTTGGCTTAAAGCTCAACATTCAGAAAATGAAGATCATGGCATCCAGTCCCATCACTTCATGGGAAACAGACGGGGAAACAGTGGAAACAGTGTCAGACTTCATTTTTTGGGGCTCCAAAATCACTACAGATGGTGACTACAGCCATGAAATTAAAAGACACTTACTCCTTGGAAGGAAAGTTATGACCAACCTAGATAGCATATTCAAAAGCAGAGACATTACTTTGCCAACAAAGGTTCGTCTAGTCAAGGCTATGGTTTTTCCTGTGGTCATGTATGGATGTGAGAGTTGGACTGTGAAGAAGGCTGAGCGCTGAAGAATTGATGCTTTGGAACTGCGGTGTTGGAGAAGACTCTTGAGAGTCCCTTGGACTGCAAGGAGATCTAACCAATCCATTCTGAAGGAGATCAGCCCTGGGATTTCTTTGGAAGGAATGATGCTGAAGCTGAAACTCCAGTACTTTGGCCACCTCACACGAAGAGTTGACTTATTGGAAAAGACTCTGATGCTGGGAGGGATTGGGGGCAGGAGGAGAAGGGGACGACAGAGGATGAGATGGCTGGATGGCATCACTGACTCGATGGACGTGAGTCTCAGTGAACTCCAGGAGATGGTGATGGACAGGGAGGCCTGGCGTGCTTCGATTCATGGGGTTGCAAAGAGTCGGACACGACTGAGCGACTGAACTGAACTGAATGTATGTACAAGCTAGCAATTTGCTTTTATGAAGTTGCAAGAAATTCTAGGATATTCACATTTATTTATAGAGGCTAAAAGATTAGTGGAAATAATGGTAGATACACAGAAGGTTCTATAAACCTCTGCACAGCCATGAAATTTGGGGTATCACACTAACCTCACTATCCTCACTTTTGAATAATCTTTCATCTCCCTCTCTCACAGGTTTTGCGTAAAAACTAAAAGAAGTAATACATGTGTGTGCTCCAAAAGCTGTTATATATGTATATGAATAAAATATGGCTTCTTATCTGGAAAATGAACTCAAATAGTGGCTACTACTCTAAAACTATATATAATAGGAATTTCAATAGAAATTTTAACCAAGAAGTGTCACAATATTGCAATTTTCAGCTAGTGGCACAATGTTCTTAGCTTTGAATGCTTCATTGGTAGCACTGCACTAAAGTTTAATCATGAGATAGTAACATTGCATGTAAGTTCAAGTTATTAAGTTGCTCACAAATCCGATTTAATTTTTATTTATTTTTTTAATTTTATTTTATTTTTAAACTTTACAATATTGTATTGATTTTGCCAAATATCGAAATGAATCTGCCATAGGTATACATGTGTTCCCCATCCTGAACCCTCCTCCCTCCTCCCTCCCCATACCATCCCTCTGGGTCGTCCCAGTGCACCAGCCCCAAGCATCCAGTATCATGCATCGAACCTGGACTGGCGACTCGTTCCATATATGATATTTTACGTATTTCAATGCCATTCTCCCAAATCATCCTACCCTCTCCCTCTCCCACAGAGTCCAAAAGACTGTTCTATACATCAGTGTCTCTTTTGCTGCCTCGTATACACGGTTATTGTTACCATCTTTCTAAATTCCATATATATGTGTTAGTATACTGTATTGGTGTTTTTCTTTCTGGCTTACTTCACTCTGTATAATAGGTTCCAGTTTCATCCATCTCATTAGAACTGATTCAAATGTATTCTTTTTAATGGCTAATACTCCATTGTGTATATGTACCACAACTTTCTTATCCGTTCATCTGTTGATGGACATCTAGGTTGCTTCCATGTCCTGGCTATTATAAACAGTGCTGCGATGAACATTGGGGTACACGTGTCTCTTTCCCTTCTGGTTTCCTCAGTGTGTATGCCCAGCAGTGGGATTGCTGGGTCATAAGGCAGTTCTATTTCTAGTTTTTTAAGGAATCTCCACACTGTTCTCCATAGTGGCTGTCCTAGTTTGCATTCCCACCAACAGTGTAAGAGGGTTCCCTCTTCTCCACACCCTCTCCAGCATTTATTGCTTGTAGACTTTTGGATTGCAGCCATTCTGACTGGCGTGAAATGATACCTCATAGTGGTTTTGATTTGCATTTCTCTGATAATGAGTGATGTTGAGCATCTTTTCATGTGTTTGTTAGCCATCTGTATGTCTTCTTTGGAGAAATGTCTATTTAGTTCTTTGGCCCATTTTTTGATTGGGTCATTTATTTTTTTGGAATTGAGCTGTAGGGGTTGCTTGTATATTTTTGAGATTAGTTGTCTGTCAGTTGCTTCATTTGCTATTATTTTCTCCCATTCTGAAGGCTGTCTTTTCACCTTGCTTATAGTTTCCTTTGTTGTGCAGAAGCTTTTAAGTTTAATTAGGTCCCATTTGTTTACTTTTGCTTTTATTTCCAATATTCTGGGAGGTGGGTCATAGAGGATCCTGCTGTGATGTATGTCGGAGAGTGTTTTGCCTATGTTCTCCTCTAGGAGTTTTATAGTTTCTGGTCTTACGTTTAGATCTTTAATCCATTTTGAGTTTATTTTTGTGTATGGTGTTAGAAAGTGCTCTAGTTTCATTCTTTTACAAGTGGTTGACCAGATTTCCCAGCACCACTTGTTAAAGAGCTTGTGTATATATATATATATATATATATATTATATATATATAATCCATTGTATATTCTTGCCTCCTTTGTCAAAGATAGGTGTCCATAGGTGCGTGGAGTTATCTCTGGGCTTTCTATTTTGTTCCATTGATCTATATTTCTGTCTTTGTGCCAGTACCATACTGTCTTAATGACTGTGGCTTTGTAGTAGAGCCTGAAGTCAGGTAGGTTGATTCCTCCAGTTCCATTCTTCTTTCTCAAGATAGCTTTGGCTATTCGAGGTTTTTTGTATTTCCATACAAATTGTGAAATTATTTGTTCTAGCTCTGTGAAGAATACTGTTGGTAGCTTGATAGGGATTGCATTGAATCTATAAATTGCTTTGGGTAGTATACTCATTTTCACTATATTGATTCTTCTGATCCATGAACATGGTATATTTCTCCATCTATTAGTGTCCTCTTTGATTTCCTTCACCAGTGTTTTATAGTTTTCTATATATAGGTCTTTATTTTCTTTAGGTAGATATATTCCTAAGTATTTTATTCTTTCCGTTACAATGGTGAATGGAATTGTTTCCTTAATTTCTCTTTCTGTTTTCACATTATTAGTGTATAGGAATGCAAGGGATTTCTGTGTATTGATTTTATATCCTGCAACTTTACTATAATCATTGATTAGTTCTAGTAATTTTCTGGTGGAGTCTTTAGGGTTTTCTATGTAGAGGATCATGTCATCTGCAAACAGTGAGAGTTTTACTTCTTTTCCAATTTGGATTCCTTTATAAGGAACATACCTCAACATAATAAAAGCTATATATGACAAACCCACAGCAAACATTATCCTCAATGGTGAAAAATTGAAAGCATTTCCTCTAAAGTCAGGAACAAGACAAGGGTGCCCACTTTCACCATTACTATTCAACATAGTTTTGGAAGTTTTGGCCACAGCAATCAGAGCAAAAAAAGAAATAAAAGGAATCCGATTTAATTTTTAAATCTGTGAGCTTCTGTGCTTGATTCCTGGAGTAAATGATCAGCAGCCCTAATGTGTTAAAACAATTAGAATAACTAAATCAGAAAAGAGATTGCAAAACTACGACATTTAGAAATATTTTAAAATTTGTCCCAAATCTACTTCATATGGTATTTTATATGAGCAAACTATTTTATAACAGCAAAAACAACTGTGTAAATTATTTCATTCTTAGTTACAACTCTGTTTAACAAAATGTTTTTTATAAGATAGAAGCCTGATGGGTCTGTATTTTAAGGGAATTCAGATATTAATATTCTTGGGGATAATAGTTTAAAAAAAGAATGCTCTACAAAGTCCTCATTTCTAGTTTAGTAACAGACAATATCAACTTCACCTAAATTGAAAACTGCCATGTATTTCTTCTGATTGTTTTTCATTATGAATTACCCACTTTTTGCTGCTGAGGGCGGAGGCGGGGGGAGAGGGTTTTGGGGAAATGACTGATATTTCTCAACCCA